>NW_004444302.1:432059-452055 GCF_000243295.1 Trichechus manatus latirostris | reverse complement strand
CTGGTAATTTCAAGAAGTTCTCTTCCTCTGGAAGATTTCTTGATTATTTGATTGAGAGCTTGCTGTAGCCATCATGGTCTGCCTCTTTATGTGATTTGATATTGACTGTTGTCTCTGAGCCATCAATAAGTTATTATATTTATGTATTTTCTGTTTGCTTACTGTGTCCTAGCTTCTTTTTTTTGTTTGTTTGTTTTGATATGCCCAAACAGGCTGCTCATGTGAGCTGGTTTGATTATTGGTGCCTTTGAAGCTCTAATGTCCTGTCACCAGGAAGTTAGAGCTATTACTAGGTATGTGAGCCCAGGTGTCTGTTTACTTTTCTTGTATGGATTCAGCTCAGGTGTCCAGATAGTTGGTCACCAAGTGTGTGATGCAGGCTCTCACCTACAGTCCTAGATGGGCAGGAGTGATTAGAGTAGGCACAGGTATCTGGCTGCAGTAGGGTGTCATGTGCTGACCAATGCAGGGGGCTGATGGCTGCCCCGAGTGTCTGGGAGGAAAGCATGTTCCTTTTCTCTGGCATCTGTAGGTGGGTGGGTTTTGCAGCCAGACTATGGGGGCGCAGTGCTGTTGGCTGTAAGGACTGGAGGGCACCACTTATTCTTGGACCCTTTTCACAAGTGTCTGGGTGGCATGGGTGGAGCCACCAGTCCTCAGGCCCCTGATGTGGGTAGATGAGGACCCTGCTTAATGGGCAGAACAGTGTCAAATGTCAGGAATCTGCCACTCCCCCATATAGCTAGTACAATGAAGTTAGTCTTTAGGTATATACCCTGTTGTACTGTGCTAATGAGGGCCTACTCTGTTGAAATGGACACACACAGGTCTATGAAGGGGTGAAAGGCATTCAAAGCCCATGAACCCCTTATGCCTGTGCCTAGTCAAAGGAACAGTGCCTGCCTTGAGTTCCCAGCTTCGGGGAGCTGGTTGGTTATTTTTTCTTGTTTGTTAATTTGTTCCTTCTCCAATGGCTGGAGAATGGCTCATGGGGTGTGATGGGTCCTACTTCTGGCCCAGGGGAAGCAGCAGTCACTGAAGCCAGCCCGGACTCAGTGCAGATTGGGAAGGGAGCAGGTAAATGGGAGAGAGGTTCTTCCCAAAGAGGATGTTTTTTGATCTGCGTGACTCGGTAGGTTAAACTCACGTGCTTATCTTTTACCGATTGATTGCCACTTTTCACTGGCTCTGGAGGCCTGAGAAGACTCTCCTCTGCCCAATCTCTCCCGACGTCCCAAGCGCCACTGCCGACCTCACTGTGCATGCCAGCCGATCCGGCCCACAGTATACTGACTCCCGCTGGGTAAGGTCTGGCAACTCCTCTCTGCTTCTGAACCATCTCTCTCCCTCCCCCTGCAACTCAGTCTGATTCCTCAACTTTGCCTTTGATGTTCAGGGATCCTAGATTGTCACATATAATCAATTCACCTGTTTTTTTCAGTCTTTGTTGTAAGAGGGAGCACAGGAAGCATCTGACTACTCTGCCATCTTGGCCCCACCTGCTTCCTTACTTTCAATAGCACATGGCCTGTACTATCTCCCAATCTCTGAAATGTGGTGCCATTTTTAATCATACTTTATTCCATCCATCTAATGAGTAGTGTCATGGATTGAAAAAAAAAATCTGTCAACTTGGCTATGTCATGATTCCCAGTATTGTATGATTGTGTACCATTTTGTAATCTGATGTTATTTCCTTGTGTGTTGTAAACTATATCACTATGATGTAATAAGATGGATTAGTGGCAGTTATCCTGATGAGGTCTACAAGATTAGATAGTGTCTTAAGCCAGTCTCTTTAGAGATATAAAAGAGAGAAGCGAGCAGAGACACATGGGAACCTCATACCACCAAGAAAGCAGTGCGGGGAGCAGAGCCCGTCCTTTGGATCTGAGCTTCCTGCCCAGAGAAGCTCCCAGACAAAGGGAAGACTGATGACACAGACCTTCCTCCAGAGTTGACAGAGAAAGCGTTTCCCTGGAGCTGATGCCCTGAATTGGGACTTGTAGCCTACTGGACTGTGAGAGAATAAACGTCTCTTAGTTAAAACCATCCACTTGTGGTATTTCTGTTATAGCAGCACTGGATGACTAAGACAAATGTAGTTAGGCTGGCCAGTTTGCGATATAAAAGAGAGAAGTGAGCAGAGATACATGGGAACCTCATACCACCAAGAAAGCAGTGCGGGGAGCAGAGCTCATCCTTTGGACCTGAGATTCCTGTGCAGAGAACCTGAAAGATCACAGTCCAAGTCTCAAAGAGCACAGTCCATTATTGCCTGATGCTCAGTGCTTTGAAAGCCTTAAAATGTATTGTTTCATGTATTTTGGACAGTTATTTAGTTGCTTCAAGTAAGAGGGTAAATCTTTTTGTTGTTAGGTGCCCTTGAAATGGTTCCAACTCATAGTGATCCTATATACAACAAAAAGAAACACTTCCCGGTCCTGCACCTTCCTCACAATCATTCTTATGCTTGGGTCAATCGTTGTAGCCACTGTGTCAGTTCATCTCATTGAGGATCTTCCTCTTTTTCACTGTCCCTCTACTTTACCAAGCATGATATCCTTCTCCAGAGACTGATCCCTCCTGATAACATGTCCAAAATATATGAGACGATGTCTCACCATCCTTGTTTCTAAGGTGCATTCTGGCTGTACTTCTTCAATACTGATTTGTTCATTCTTCTGGCAGTCCACGGTACATTCAATAATCTTCACCAACAAAATAATTGAAATGCATCAATTCTTTTTCAGTCTCCCTTCTTCATTGTCCAGCTCTCGCATGCCTATGAGGTGATTGAAAATACCATGGCTTGAGTCAGGAGCACCTTATTCCTCAAAGTGACATCTTTGCTTGTTAACACTTTAAGGAGGTCTTGTGCAGCAGATTTGCCCAATACAGTACATCGTTTGATTTCTTGATTGCTGCTACCATGGGCATTGATTGTGGATCCACATACAATGAAATCGTTGACAACTTCTCTGTTTGCTTACCTGTTCAGTTGTGAAGATTTTGGTTTTCTTTATATTGAGGTGTAATCTATACTGAAGGCTGTAGTCTTTATTCTTCATCAGTAAGTGCTTCAAGTCCTCTTCACGTTCAGCAAGCAAGGTTGTGTCATCTGCATATCGCAGGTTGTTAATAAGTCTTCCACCAATCCTTATACCGCGTTCTTCATATAGTCCAGCTTCTCAGATTATTTGCTCAGCATATGGACTGAATAAGTATGGTGAGAGGAAACAACCCTGATGCACATCTTTCCTGATTTTAAACCATGCACTATCCCCTTCTTTGGTTCAAACGACTGTCTCTTGGTCTATGTACAGGTTCCTCATGAGCACAATTAAGTGTTCCAGAATTCCTGTTCTACGCAATGTTATCCATGATTTGTTATGATCTACACAGCTGAATGCCTTTGCATAGTCAATAAAACATAGGTAAACATTTTTCTGGTATTCTTTGCTTTCAGCCAAGATACATCTGACATTAACAATGATATTGCATGTCTTCTTCTGAAGCCGGCTTGAATTTCTGACAGTTTTCTGTCGATAATGCTGCAACCGCTTTTGAATTATGTTCAGCAAAACTTTACTTGTGTGTGATATTAATGATATTATTCGATAATTTCCACATTCTATTGGATCACCTTTCTTTGTAATGGGCACAAATATGGATCTTTTCCAGTCAGATAGCCAGGTAGCTGTCTTCCAGATTTCTTGGCATAGACAAGTGACTAGCTCCAGTGCTGCATCCATTTGTTGAAACATCTCAGTTGGTATTCAGTCAATTCCTGGAGCCTTGTTTTTCCCCAATGCGTTCAGTGCATCTTGGACTTCTTCCTTCTATACCATCGGTTCTTCGTCATATGCTACCTCCTGAAATGGTTGAACATCAACCAATATTTCTGGTACAGTGTGTCTTAAGGCTAGAGAAGCAAAACCAGTAAAGAGTAAAAGTATATAGAGAGAGACAGAGATTTATATCAAGGAAATGGCTCACTTGGTTTTTAGAGGCTGTAACGTCCCAAGTCCGTGGGACAGGAAAGAGGCTTCTCCTGACTGATGTAGTCACAGGGGCTGGCAAACCAAAGATTAGCAGGCAAGACCACAGGTAAGCTGCTAGCTCAAGTCCCAAGAACTGGAGATCAGATGAACAGGAGCCAGCTGCAAGATCCAGAACAAGCAAAAGCCTGGCAAAGAGCAGGAAGGACTAGTGACAAAGGGCAGAGAGATGAAGGTTGAGGGGGCAGTGAACCATCACAAGCCCCACCCCTACCAATACCACTTACAGCAGATTGCATTATGGGGGTGATTACCTATCAAACCTCAACAAGGAAGTGATCACAACATTATACAACTGCCAAAACACTGAGAATCATGGCCCAGCCAAGTTGACACACAATCTTAAACATCACAAAGTGACTCTGTGTATTCCTTCCATCTTCTTTTGATGTTTCCTGTATCATTCAATATTTTGCCCATAGAATCCTTCACAATTGCAACTCGAGGCATGAATTTTTTCTTCAGTTCTTTCATCTTGAGAAATGCCAAGCCTGTTTTTGCCTTTCGGTTTTCTAACTCCAGGTCTTTGCACATTTCATTTTAATACTTTACTTTGTCTTTTCAAGCTGCCCTTTGAAATCTTCTGTTCAGCTCTTTTACTTCCTCGTTTCTTCCATTTGGTTTAGCTGCTCTACACTCAAAAGCAAGTTTCAGAGTCTCTTCTGACATCCATTTTGGTCTTTTGTTTATTTCCTGTCCTTTAAATGACCTTTTGTTTTCTTAATGTATGATGTCCTTCACGTCATTTCACAACTCGGCTGGTCTTCGTCATTAGTGTTCAATGTGTCAAATCCTGAAACAATGTCTAAATTCAGGTGGGATGTACTCAAGGTTGTATTTTGGCTCTCTTGCACTTGTTCAGATTTTCTTCAGCTTCAACTTTAACTTGCGTATGATATGAGCAATCGATGGTGTGTTCCATAGTCGGCCTCTGGCCTTGTTCTGACTGATGATATTGAACTTCTCCGTTGTCTCTTTCCACAGATGTAGTAGATTTGATTCTTATGTATTCCATCTGGTGAAGTTCACATGTATAGTCGCTGTTACGTTGGTGAAAGAAGTATTTGCAATGAAGTCATTGGTCTTGCAAAATTCTGTCATGCCATCCATCTCCAGTGTTGTGTCTATTACCAAGGCCATATTTTCCATCTACTGATCCTTCTTTTTTGCATTCCAATCACCAGTAATTATCAATGCATCTTGATTGCATGTTTGATCAATTTCAGAGTGAAGAAGTTGGTAAAATTCTTAGATTTCTTCATTTTTGTCCTTAGTGGTTGGTGTGTAAATTTGAATAATAGTTGTATTAACTGGTCTTCTTTGCAGGCATATGGATATTATCCTATCACTGACAGTGTTGTACTTTGGGATAGATCTTGAAATGTTCTTTTTGACGATGAATGTGATGCCATTCCTCTTCAATTTGTGATTCTAGGCATAGTAGATTATACGATTGTTTGATTCAAAAAGGCCAATACCAGTCCATTTCAGCTCACTAATGCCTATGTTATTAATCTTTATGCATTCCACTTCTTTTTTGATGACTTCTAATTTCCATAGATTCATACTTCGTACATTCCACGTTCTGATTATTAATGTATGTTTGCAGATGTTTCTTCTTTTTTAGAGTCTTGCCACATCAGCAAATGAAGGTCCAAAAATCTTTACTCCACCCACATCATTAAGGTCAACTCTACTTTGTGGAGGCAGCTCTTCCCCAGTTGTATTTTGAGTGCCTTCCAACCTGAGGGGCTCATCTTCTGGCACTATATCAGACTATGTTCTGCTACTATTCATAAGGTTTTCACTGGCCAATTTTTTCAGAAGTAGATGGGCAGGTCCTTCTTCCTACTCTGTTTTAGTCCGGAAGCTCTGCTGAAACCTGTCCACCATGGGTGACCCTGCTGGTATTTGAAATACTGATGGCATATCTTCTACCATAACAGCAACATGCAAGCTACCACAGTACGACAGACTGACAGATAAGTAACCCATTAACCTATTGCTGTCGAGTTGATTCTAACTCAGGGAGTTTCCAAGGAGTGGCTGGAGGATTTGAGCAGCTGAGTTTTTAGCTAGTATCCAAGCTCTTAACCACTACACCACCAGGGCTCCCACAGACAAGTGGTAGAGACTGCTAATAGATCATGATGGAAAGCAAAAGTCAGGTGTCATTTTTTTAAATGTAATCCCTTACTCCTCTCATTTCATCAAAAGTCGGACTGACCAGTTCTCTTTAATATCCTCTGGGGATAATTCTTCTTTTCTGAAGCCCTCAATTAAGTCTGAATTCAATCCTCTTATAGGAGAACAGCATCCTTCTCACTGACATTTCTGCCATTTGTATCTTCCTATGCCAACTTGCCTTAAACAATATGGGCACAATCAACAATTCTAAACTCTTCTAAGTCTGAATAGTCATTGTGGAAGTAGTAACCACAGAGAAGAGGCATTGGAGCAAAGAGGCTTATCCCATATTTTGGGCTGGATCTGTTTATGTAATGTCATATGGAAAGGGTATTAAATTATGTGTATAACTCAAACCAAGAAAACACCATAACCTCCAATTGTTGGATATTTCAGATAAACTATCTTTAAGCTTGATAAGTATGGAATTACCTAAGATCTACATTTGCATCTCATTGGTAGAAACAGACTAAGCCTCAAATTTTTCTGATAACTATGTTTCTTACAGAGTGCTTACTGAACATAGTTGTTGTTGTTCTTAGGTACCATCAACTTGGTTCCAACTCACAGCAACCCTGTGTACAACAGAACAAAACACTGCCCCGTCCTGTGCAGTGAAGGCACTGAACATAGTGCCTTCACCCATTTGGTTTTTTTCTTCCCTTCAGATATGAAAAACATAAGCTTAAAAATGGGGAACGAAGTGGAAAAGGCCTAAATATCTAATTTTACATGAGTGAAAACTTGAAATCAAACAAGTCCAGTGAGTTAACTTCCACATACAACTGGCACCTACAACTTGATATGAAAAATATATACCCATTCCTAGTTGACTATTTCTTCCTGAAGCATATAATATGGCAGTGGCTTTTATTTTAATATTTTATTTTTGGTGACTGGGGCATTGGCTGGCATGTTTCAGATGATCAATGGATCCTGAGTAAAATGAATAAGCTAATCACTGTGGGACTATCATTTTGTGGTCTCCAAAGCACTAGAGGACTTTTGGAGACGTCTGTATACCAATAATCCATCATTTCATTAGTTTATTCTCACAGGGAAATATTATAACAACCTAGTGAACATTTGCTAGATTTAGCTTCTTCTTTTTTTTTTTTTTCACTTGCTCTTTCTTCCAAAACTTTAATAACATAAAATCACTCAGGTGGAGACAGCACACTCTGAGGCTTTAGGCTAATATTGGTTCCTAAGCATCCTTCATGTCTACTTCAACTCTGTCCTGGTGGATGTGGGGGGAACATTTACATGTCACAGGAAGATATTGGCAACTCTGCTCCCTGCACAACAGGAGCAATTCCACTGCAGAGTTTGGGTCATTCCTAACTCCATCAGGTACAACAGTGGAGAGTTTCTGCCAGTCCACTCTGACTATGGCTGGAAGATCTGCACTCCTCAGTGAGAGAGTAGATCATATGGCTAGCTCATCTTATAGATGTGGTATGGGAGAAGGCATAAAGAATTTGAGCTACAGGGCTGTGTCATTTTCACGGTTACTAAGCAAGTCCCTTTTATAGATGAAGAAACAAACATGCCTCTCTGCAACTTGACAAGTGAAGATTTATTTTCTAATCTTTTAGTGTGTCCAGTGTGGTTATGGATAGAGAGACTGAGCTCAGGTGTGACAGCCTTGAACATTGCATGTCACAAAGACCAGCCTCGGACCCTGCTGGAACTACACTGCCTGGCAGGCCAGTACTGTCATGATGGAATCCCGATGGCTTGCTTTGAGGGACATTCAGGTTTCATGCTGCTGTATTTAGAAAGGGGAAGCCCGCAGTAAAGAGACATTTTAAAGGTCATTAAAGAGAGTTAACATCTGGGGAGAGGAACACAGTTTGCCAAAAATTCTAAGAACGTTTGGTCTTTATAATTTTTTCACAACCTTCATGAGAGGACGATAAGAAGAAAGGGCAGGAAAGGGACACTGCTAAGTTGGCAGCAGGCTTGGGCTTGAGCCCTGAGGCAATAGTACCACTGCTATTCTCTGAAGAGGGCTCTGATAAGTCATCCATTTGAGGATGTATCTCTCTGTCCTTTTTCTTTGATTCATCAAAGAAGAACAAATGGTGGTTCTCTAAAGAGGAAAAAAGAAGATGTTGTGACCCCACTTTAAAAAAAAAAAAGGAAGTACTTGAGTGTTTTCTTTTAAGCTCTAGTCTTCCATAGCCTCTTCGAAGATATAAAAAAATGAGACACATCTGTATTAAATTATCACAAAAAATCAGTATCCCTGGAATGATTTGGAATTAAGGCAAATAGGAAGGTGAGGATATGAGAAAAGGAAAATTAAAATTATAGCATCATGGTAATAGTGACGGTTTTATTAAGTGTCCTCAGAGATAGCTCAGAGGGGTAGCATTTGTTAGACGCAAGTAAGTCTGCATGTTTTGTCAAAATGGCAAAGGAGATGCAAATATCAATCCAGTCCCAGATCAGGAGGACAATATAAAAGTAAAAGAAAAAAAAAAACACTGAGTACAAACTTTGGAAGGCGATACTAATAAACAAACAGTTTAAAGACTATTATAGAGGTCGCCTTGTGCCTTGGTACCATGGAGCCTGCTGATTTAAATCAGTGCAGACACAGAAGGTTGCTAGGCAGTGCATGTCTGGTGCCAGTCATGTGACCCTATTATTCTTTATAGAGTATCTTTGTCTGCTTTCTGAGACCATGTATTGCATTTGTTTTTCAGGGATACATTAATACTGTGTCTCCTTTTTTATCATTTGAGATTGTGATATCTCAAATCTCTGTACTTTTCTTTAGAATTAAATGTGTATTCCTGTCATAACTGGATGGTAAAGGACTTAGCAAAGAAGACAAGATAGATGTAGATATCAGAGATGGTTTTCAATAAGCAGATTAGGGAAATGGGTATTAACACTGTTGCTAATGTAATTTATGTGCAAAACTCCTCCTGACATAAGTCTCTGGCATCCTCCATGATTACCTAGTCTTCAGGAGCAAATCCCATATATTGAGTATATTTCAAAGTACTTATAACAGGAATCTAAATGAATTTATGAAAAACTAACTCTGAAATTACACTTTCATATTGGAGATCACCTCATTCTTCCCATCCTGACCATGTTTTTTTTTATAAAACACATTATATCCTTTGTTTACTTGTCTGTCTCCAACTGAATGTCAGCTCCTTGGGTTTGGTGGTTTTGCTCTTGTGCATCTCTGCATTGGTGGAGTGTAGAGTCATGTTTCATACATGGTTTGGGGCATATAAATGTTTTCTGGGAACCAAATTCACACAGACACATTCATCCTGGCACGTATTTAATGCAAGCTTAATTTTATTTCACCTTTGCTGTGTATTTTCCTATTAAACATAAAACTCTCTGTCCCTAGTTCTCTCTGGTAAACTTCTAGCTGATTTAGAGTTTCGCTTGTTGCTCTCTTTGTGCAATCAATCTCCTCTTAATTGCTTACCACCAAATCTCCATTGTTTTCAAGAGCCCCCTTAGCCTTGAACTACCCACACTCTGCTCCAAATAAAGTCAGTTGTTTCCTTGAGGAGAGCTGTGGAGCTCTCTGTTGATATGTCCTGCTGCTCCCCCTGTAAAAAAAACTCTGTTCCAGTGCTGGGGATGGGATAAGTGGCCCATTTTCCTCAGAGTGACATCCCGGGTTCAAGAGCAGGAAACAGTGCTGGGGCGCCAGCCTCTCGTCTTCTCAGTTTGCACCTCCTGGCATGGAAGCTCCTCATTGTGAGAAAGCTGAGATAAATACGATAAAACCGAAACCAAACCAGTTGCTGTTGAGTTGATTCCAGCTCTTGGTGAACTCATGTGTTACAGAGGGTTTTTTTGGCTGTAATCTTTATGGAACTAGATCAGCAGGACTTTCTTCCGCAGTGCCACTGGGTGGGTTGGAATTGTCAACCTTTAGGTTAGGCTCTGGAATTCTCAGTATGCTTAGCAGAGCATCTGCCCTAGAAGTGGGTGCTGGGTGGAGGAAGAGAGCCCAGACTCCTCAGCCTCTCTTGCCTGGAATAGAGCCTGTATAATGCAGAGTTGCAGGGGATGAGAAATGTTGCATCCTACCCTTCTGTGGGAGATATCACAGCCCACAACTGGGAGCTGGGGGTGGGGAGGGAGCCCCATGTTCTTAGATGCACTCACCTGAGTGGACCTTCCATCATGCTGATCTAGGATTGGGATGGCAGGAGTGGGCCATGGCTGAAGTGCCACAGACTCACTGTCACAATCAAGATCTAGTAGTATTTCTTGAATGACTGTTTCTTCATTTGATGTATGCCCTTAGGATAAGTTCCAGAAATTTTAATGGTTGTTTCTTTATATTTATTTGCTTTTTTATTATTATTTTCATCAATAATGACCCTATTGTTCATGGTTGTTTCGCTGGGGAGAGGGTCCATTCTGGAAGTCATCCTGAAATACTGAATATTTTTATCTTTGATTTTGCATTTTATAGGTCAAGTCCCATGGGACAATGGAGCATATGCCAGAGGTTTGGAGCATCCACTCAGAAACAGTCTTATCTCCAGTCACCTCCTGGCCTTCCTGGCATAGATTTTCAACACATTGCCCGACTCCCCAGTGTCCTGGGCCTCACAAGACCTCCCAGTCCCTACCCCTCCAGCAACAACTCCTGCCCTTCACCCCTGGTGGAGACCTGGACAAAGGTGCAGAGAGGGCTGGGTGGGGTGAGTGTGCCCCATGGCATCCTGAGACAGGGCATGGAGAGGCCATCTCCCCCCAGGCCAGCAATGCCAGAGCATTTAGCTGTCAATTTGGTGGAACCAAGCCCTTCACCAACCCCTGATCCAGGTACTGAGTGTGTCCCAGCATGGAAGCTGTAATCCCTTGGAGGTGGCCCATCTGTGACCCTAGGGAATGGGAGATGCTTGGCTTGACTTCTCCACCTCAAAAGGCTCATTGGTCTGATAGCTAGCAAGAGAGGGCAGTGGCAGCTGGTGGGCCACGTGCGCTTCCAACCTCAGACACCTTTGAGAGTCTGTATTTGCCTCAGGAATACACCCATACCTAAGGAAATGTGACATTAAATAGCAAACAAAAACACCACTACAGTTTGAGAGAGGGAAATAACTTGGAAGAAAGGAAAAATTTTTATATTTTGTTATCTTTAACTGTACATTTTTCCTGGCTTTTTTGAACAAAAAAAAAACACTGCCATCAAGTCGATTCTGACTCATAGCAACCCTATAGGACATAGTAGAACAGTCCATAGGGTTTCCAAGGCCATAAATCTTTATGGAAGTAGGCTGCCACATTTTTCTCCCACAGAGAAGCTGATGGGTTTGAGCCACTGATCTTTCGGTTAGCAGCTGAGCACTTAACCGCTGCACCACCAGGGCTCTGTTTTGGAACAAAGGGCCCCATATTTTCATTTTATACTGAGCACAGCAAATTATGTAGCCAGCCCAACTCTAGGCCTTGGCATTTGCTGTTCCCTCTGCCTAGGGCACCACTTTCTTTTCCTCTCCTTTCCCCTTCACCTGGTCACTCGTAAGAGTGGTTCTTCAGATTTTGGCTTAGAAGTCACTTTTTCTGAGAAGCTTTTTTCCCAGTTTGGATTAAGTACTGCCAAGTGTTCGGATACACCCAATATACTCCCTCCTTCCCTGATCCACTTATCTGTATTTATTTGGCTGCTTGATCAGTTATATCCACCAAGACTCTTGAAGGTAGGGACTGTTTTCTTCCTCTTTGTTGTGTCTCCAGGTTCTAGCACAGTGTTGGGCATCACATCTATACTTAGTAACGATTAAATAGACAGAGAAGCTTCTTCAGATGTGATGTCTGGGCTAATGTCTGAAAGATGGCAGGGGATGATAGGAGACAAGGTGAGAGAACTGTGTAAAGGAATAGAGGAGGCATGGCCTAGCCAGTGCACCGGGGGCAGCCAACTCTTCTTCTTATGGGAGATCAGGCACAAGTTGGTGTGTGAGGATTCACATCTGGTGGGTAATTTGGAGTCTCTGAAAGGACATAAGAAGTGAAGTGACTACATCTTAGAAAGATCACTCTGAGAATAATGCAGGAAAGCCTGGCTATTGCTGTCACTCACTGGAAGAAGATGAGAGCCTAGGGTAGGCAGTGGGGGTTCTGATGAAGGAAAGGATTAGAGTGACCCTTATATAAAATTTAATGGACCTAGTGACTGACAGAACGTGTGACATGAGGTAGAAACTACTGCAAGTGTTTTAACTCAGGTGTCTGGGTGGATGGGGATGCTATGAACCAGGGTAGAGGCAGGGGGAGGGGGCAGGTCTGAGGTGAGAGACCTAAAGGAAGATGAGGGCTTTATTATGTATATGTTGACCTGGAAGTGCCTACAGCCCATGCAGGTGATAAGGTGGCTCAGTCACAATGGGGTGTACATGCCAGTGGGGACCCAGAATCCCTGTTCCTTAAGTAGATTATGGGCCAGGTAGGCTCACAACATGAGCCTGGGATTCATGTTGCCTTTTGTAACACCACTTCTATTCGGGAGCAATTTGTGAGTTAAAACAGCTAGCTTAGAAATAGGATATGGGGACATAGTGTATTTATAAATTGGAGTTGGCCTGTTTGTGGATTTTTAGTTGTATATTGAAGTTTGACAATGCGAGCAGAGTAGACATGCAGCACTTCAAAAATAATAATTGCCATAATAATAATAAGGAAGCCACAGTGCAGAGATACAGCAAAAGTGAGGCTTAGAATCTGCCCCTCCATCTCAGTCCTCAACTTCTTCCCTCTCTCTCTGAACTTAAGCCTATACAAAGGCAATCACGTTTGGTTCATTTTTTTCCTGTTGATGCCCATTTGTGTGGGAGAATAGAAATGTTTGCACATGCCTTGTTTGCAGTGGCATTTTCTCCTATGCTCTGAAAACACTTGAACAATGTATTGAACCAGATGACCTCTAAGGCCACAGATTTATCTTCCACTGTATCATCACCACCACCACCACTCCTATGGACACACACACACACACACACACACACATCACTTGCTTGAGCCTAGTTACTCTACCCGCAGTCCTTTTAGTGGCCCAAGCTCCCTTATGCCTCCGACTCTTTGCCCATGCTATTTCACCTGCTGGAAATTCCTTTCCTCCGCTGCATGTGCGCTCATTTATCTGATCAATCATTACTCATGCTTCAAGAATCAGCTCATGTGATGCTCCCACTTCCTCATGGCATCTTCAGATTCCTCAAGCTGAGTCAGGTGTCCCTCTGTTTTAGTCTCATCACAGGGCACTGCAATGACTGATTTTCTTCCATGTGACTTCTCTGTGCTGGGCATCTTGAAAGGCAGCGCTGCTCAGTGCCTGGTACTTGACATGTATTAAATGAGTGGTGACTCGAATGATGCTGGAAAATGAGAGGGTGTTGCTGAAGGATAAGGGAAGTCTTCAAAGTGTCCTTGGAATGAAGGAACAGAAAGTTCCCAAGAAGAAAAAAGTCAACAGAGAACTAATTTATTTGCTAAGGATAATCCACTAAATTTACACACTTTTTTTAGGGATTAAAAAAAGGCATGATTACAAAAGTAAAAGCATAAATTACCAAAACTGATTGGCCCTGATCCAATTTCATTCTGCAAGAATAAAGTGTTACACTTCCTTGTGAGAAAAGGAAGGGGCAGCCTTATCTGCTGGTCATATTTATCTGTAGGTATTTGCAGGGATGTTCCTATGACTTATTATCCATCATTTGCTTCTTATGAGGAAGCAACCCTCATCCTAACCAGGCACCAACAGCCTGATAGGAGGCAGGTGATAATAGATTCACATCAACAAGGAATGAACGAAATGGGCTGTCTTGGTTACCCAGCAAGGACTCATGGACATTTGCCACCATCGGGGGCTGTTTTACCTAGTCTGTAGTGATCAGTACACTGAGCACTGAGAGTTTGATATCCCCGTTGCAGTCACAGATGATCTATCTTTTCACCCCCACCTGTGGCAAATCAATGGCAAAGTAATAGAACCTCACTGTTGGAGGCACTTGTGATTACCAGGGAGAAATATGGGATTCATTGGCTGCAGGAGATTATACATAGAGAAGAGAGAATTGAAAATGTGGAAGATTTGCAGATTCAGCCTATATGGCTTTGCTCCCTCCAGCACACACTTCTTGAGGATAGATCTGTTTTGCAGAAATCCATCTATCACATACGAATTGGCCCTTTATGACCTGGTTCAAACACTTACCATGTAAAGATTGCTTTTCTTTGGAAAATACTGGATGAGGTTCCCTTGTTAGTGCACAGTATTGTCATGCAAATACATCAGAGTACTGTGCAGCTCACCTTTTCTGGATGTCCTCTGGTCAAACAAGCCAAATTGCTATTTCTGTTTTTTTTTTTCCTGCCATTAAGATTTATCCCTCATTCTGCTACATTTTTCATGAATGTTTTCTTGCTTTAGAGTTAATGGATAATATTTCTTTTGGAATGAGACCTGTAAGTCTTCACAATTCACTTTAGCACCAAACCGATGTTACGTAAGAAGAGGATATCTGCAGTCAGTCATATGAAGGGCAATTAGAATGAATGCTGCCTATAGTATTCTATAAAGTGGGAGAAAATTCTCCCATGTGCCAGCAGGGAACATCATTTTCTCCTTCCTGTGGGGAATAAGTTAATAAAATTGACCTGAATGCATGCCTATATGGAAAATATCAGGAGCAATATTCAGCTGTATTGGAAGAAAAGAAGAGAAAAATGCAGGGTCCAAGCAGTAAATTTAAACCAAGGACATAGAGGTGAATGGTCTTTCCAAGAGAAATGAACATGTCCAGAGAGAAAATGAAGTATTTGGCTCCAAACAAGGCTGTTTAAAACTTTTACTTGAAGTGGAATGATATTTGAGTGAAAAGTGACTTTGAACAGTGCTCCATGGGATAATAGTAGAATCCAGTCACACCTTTATGTCTTGCTCAACTAAACATAGGTGGGGTGGAGGTGGTACTGTCCTCTAAGTCTATTTTGGTCTAACAAAATACTCATCAGTAGCATTCAAAGCATAAGACAGAGTTAAGTATTTTGCACTTAGATAAGGAAACACCCTTCCTCTCAGTGGATGCAGGAAGTAAAGGCTACTGTCCTGTCAATGGAGTGGGGATCTAGGCTTCTGAGTATTCCAGGACTTAGTAGAGCCATGTGTGGTTGCACTGAGAACATTCTGCCTGACATGTTGGCCTTCTCAAGCCTAGAAATAGTTAAAGCTGCTCTCAGCACACCTTTTAGTGTAATTTAAGTAACCAGGAGCTTTTGAAATTGGTTTTTGTGATGATTCTACATGGTACATATGCAGTGGTGAAACCCCAATATCTCCTCGTAGCCTACTGGCTGCCCATGCCCAGCATGTTCAAAGAGCTCTGGAGAAAGCCTGGGTTACCTCAGCCCTGGCTCTAAACAGTCTTCCAGAAGAGTCATAAGGAAAAGAATGGACTGAGAATGACAAAGAACTCTCCAAAGTCCCCAGGGCCCACCATAACCCCAGTCTAAGAGTGCAAGGTAAAGACAGACTAGCCCTGTCATGACCCGTGGTAAATACCATATACCACCCACTTTTTCCAGCTCTCATGTTCTTTGGGAGTATACTTTTACCACTGAAAGTATTTGCTGCTCTCCAGTGGGGTCTTGTGTAATAGCAAAAGGTGAAAGAAACGTTAGTTGAAGCAAAATAGTTGGGATATGAGGCTTGCAAGTAAGGTACTGCAACCAGGAAGTGTGACTGGGTAAAAAATAAAAGTCTCTTTTGGCTTTTCTACCCATAGATTAGCCTTGTAAGCGTATTTATGGTTTCCTGTGTGACAGTTCAAGAGCCCAGGTGGGCTTTTTTTTTTGTGTGTGTGTGCCATATTTAGAAAACCAGAGGTACCCAATGTAACCTAATGGAAGGCACCACAAAAAACATCAGCAGCCAAGGTCCAGAGGTACAGATGGGTTCCCACTAATTATGGGGTTCAAGAATCTAGAAAGTTCTGTGGTAAACATGTAGTACCAGAAATATTTCTCAAAATCCATATTACCGGAGGCAGGGCCAATATGGCGGAGTAGTCAGATGCTTCCTGTGGTCCCTCTTAGAACAAAGACCCGAGAAAACAAGTACATCGATTATATATGACAATCTAGGAGCCCTGAACATCAAAGGCAAAGTTGAGGAATCAGACTGAGTGGCAGGGGGAGGGAGAGATGGTTTGGAAGCAGCGAAGTGTTGCCAGCCCTGATGCGGCAGGAGCCGACGCCCTTAAGGCAGAATCGGCTCACGTGCGAGGTGAGGCAAGCAGTGGTGCTCAGGAGGCGTTTTCCACATCAGAGAGACCCAGCGGCAGAGAGTCTACTCAGGCATCCAGAACCAGTGAAAAGCAGGCCTTGATAGGTAAAAGATAAGTACTTGCATCTGACCTACCTAGCAGATCAAAAAACACCCTATTTGGGAAAAACCTCTCTCACATTTACCTGTACCCTCCCCGCTCTGCACCAGGTCCTGGCCAGCTTCAGTGATTGCCGGGTCCTCTGGGCCAGAAGTAGGACCCACAACACAACATGAGCCATTCTCCTGGCCTTGGGAGTGAACAAATTAACAAACTGGGGGGAAAAAAAACTGCCAGCTCCCCTAAGGAAGGAACTCAGGGTAGGCACAGCTCCTTTGTCTAGGCACAGGCATAAGGGGTCCATAAAATTTGAATGTCTTTCACCTCTGCATAGACCTGTGTGGGCCAATTTCAACAGAGTAGGCCCTCATTACCACAGTACAAGAGGGTACATACCTGAAGTCTAACTTGAACTGTTTCATCTATAGGGTGAAGTGGCAGGTTTCTGACATTTGACTCTGCTCTGCCCATTAAGCAGGGTCCTCACCTACCCACATCAGGGGCCTGAGGACTGGTGGCTCCAACCACACCACCTAGCCATCTGCAAAAGGGGTCCAAGAATATGTGGTGTCCACCAGTCCTTACAGCCAACAGCATTCGGTGCTCATAGTCTGGCTGCAAAACCCACTCACCTACGTGCCCTAGGGAACAGGGACACGCTTTCCTCCCAGATGCTCAGAGGCATCCACGAGCCCACTGCCTTGCTCAGCACATGACACCCTACTGCAGCCAGATACATGTGTGTACACCAATCACCCATGCTTATCTAGGTGAGAACCTGCACCACACACTTGGTGGCTGACTACCTGGACACCTGAGCTGAATCCATACAGGTGGAATGGGAGGATTCCTGAGCTCACATACTTAGTGGCAGGTCTGGCCACCTGGTGGCAGGGTGTTGGAGCTTCAAGGGCGCCAGTGATCGGGATAGCCCACATGAGCAGCCTATTTGGACATATCAAAACAAAACAAACCAAGAAGCTAGGACACAGTAAGCAAATATAAAATAAATATAATAACTTATTGATGGCTTGGAGAAAACAGTCAATATCAAATCCCATAAAGAGGCAGACCATGATGGCTTCAGCAAGCTCCCAGAATAAAGAAGAAATTTTCCAGAGGAAGAGAATTTCTTGGAACTATCAGAGGCAGAATACAAAAAATTAATATACAGAACTCTCCAAGAAATCAGGAAGGAAATTATGCAAAACACAAAGCAAGCAATAGAGTAACTTAAGAAGATTAGAGAAGAACATGACAAATTTAACATGCTGCAAGAATCCATAGAGAGACAGCAAACAGAAATCCAGAAGATGAACAATAAAATTTCAGAATCAGACAACTCACTAGAAAGTCATAGGAACAGAATTGAGGCAATGGAAGTCAGAATTAGTGAGATTGAAGATAAAACACTTGATATCAACTTATTTGAGGAAAAATCAGATAAAAGGATTAAAAAATGAAGAAACCCTAAGGATTATGGGGGACTATATCAAGAGGAATAACTTACAAGTGATTGGAGTACCAACACGGGGCAGGGGGAATAACAGAAAACGCAGAGAGAATTGTTGAAGATCTGTTGGTAGAAAACTTTCCTGATATCGGGAAAGATGACAAGATATCTAAGATGCTCATCGAACCTCACATAAGGTAGATTCCAAAAGAAAGTCACCAAGACATATAATCAAACTTGCCAAAACCAAAGATAAAGAGAGAATTTTAAGTGCAGCTAGGGATAAATGAAAAGTCATCTACAAAGGAGAATCAATAAGAATAAGCTTGGACTACTCAGCAGAAACCATGCGGGCAAGAAGACAATGGGCTGACATATATAAAGCCTTGAAGGAAAAAAATTTCCAGCCAAGAATTATATATCCAGCAAAAGTATCTCTGAAATATGATGGTGAAATTAGGGCATTTCCAGATAAACAGAAGTTTAGGGAATTTGCAAAAACCAAACAAAAATTACAAGAAATACCAAAGAGAGTCCTCTGATTAGAAAATCAAGAACATCAGATAACAACCCAAGACTAGAACAAAGGACAGAGCAACCAGATATCAACCCAGATAGGGAAGTCACAAAAATAAATCAAAGCTAAAACACTGAACATGGGGAAACAGAGATGTCAATACGTAAAAGACAACAACATTAAAAAAAAAAGAGAGGGACTTCCAGCAACATGGTGCTCCAGGAAGAAGCACCATGCCGTCCCTCCACAGCAAAGATCTGAAAAACTAAGCCAAACAGAGAAAACAGCAATCCTGAAACCCTAAACATCAAATGAAGAGATAAAGAACTCATCCAAACACCAAATGGAATAAGAAACTGACAGAGAAGAGAGAGAGGAGACATACATGCAGAGGTCCCCTATCAGCTAATGCAGCATGGACCCACCATCTTGGACTCCTATCAGAAACCAGCAAATAGGGGATACGAGAAAGCAGCATCACAGAGCTTTCAGCAGGAGACAGAACAACTGGTAACTGGCGATATATGCTTTCCCACCCCCCACCATTCTTTACTCCCACTCGGCCTCCTCTGCTTCCCACTGTCACAGTCTCTTGGACAGGAAGCACCAGCTGCTTGGATTCCACCCGCCTGCACTGGCCGACTCCCTGAGTGCCATTTGTTGCCTGCTGGTGTTGCTTTTTCCCATTTCTTTTGATTTCTTCCTTACCTCTCACCACCTCCCTCTCCTTTCATTCAAATACCTGGCTCCATGTGCAATCTTTGCTTCTTCCTGAGGTGCTGTGGAGCTTCCGCTCGAGGGCAGAACTGCTTCCTGGTCCGTGCTGCCAGGCTGATGGGATACCGGGGCTTTTTTGTTCATTTTCTATTTATTTTCTCCAGTTGGGAGCCCGTTCTGGCCGGGCAGTGCTGCGTGGCTTGGGACGTAGCACTTCAGCTTGCACAGACAAGCAGAAGGATCCCTGAGAGCATTTCTTTTTTCATGATTTTTTTTCTGTTTTTTTTTTTAAATTTGTTTTGTTTTCTTTTCCCTCTTTTTAACTTTTTGTCTTAATTCATTACTCAGTTTCTTGTTTCTTTATAACTTTCTTCTCTTCTTGTCCCCTGAAAATCTGGTGCTTAGTGACACCTCTATGCCTTCTAGCCAGGCTGTACTTCAACACCTGGGGGCAACTTCCTGAGACCTCGTAGCTACAACGGTGGGCTCCCTGGGAGCTTTGCTCTTCTGTTTGCTTTCTAATTTTTATTTATTCATTCTTTTCTTTTCTTTTTTTTCTTCTTCTTCCCCTTTTTGTTTTTCTCCATTTCATAGTCTCTCATCTCTCCACTCCAATGGCAAGCTCCCCTAGCACTCTTTTTTGTTTGTATGTTTTTGGCTCCTGTTCCTCCCT
>NW_004444302.1:429754-430813 GCF_000243295.1 Trichechus manatus latirostris | reverse complement strand
AAAAAAATTGCCAGCCAAGAATAATATATCCTGCAAAACTCTTGTTCAAATATGATGGTGAAATTAGGACATTTCCAGATAAACAGAAATTAAGGGAATATGTAAAAATCAATCCAAACTTACAAGAATTATTAACAGGAATCCTTCGATCTGAGAACAAACAACTTCAGCTCACAGGCTGAATCTAGGACACAGGATCATGCCATCCAGATACCAATCTAGGAAATGAACCCTCAAGGATTATCCAAACCCAAAAGAAATACAACAGGGAATCAAAGCAGTTAATCTGTAAATGACAACAACATCAGAACAATGAAAGAGGGAATAAACAGTGTAGGTATATAACCTTCTAATGGAGAGGAAGGCAAGGTGATACCAAGTAATAATAGACTGGTTCAAACCAAGGAAGATAAGAGTAAATTTCATGGTAACCACAAAGAAAGTTAATAAACCTACTCATCAAAATGAAGAATAAAAACATAATGTCTCAGTAAAAACAAAACCTATAAAAACAAAACAAATGAGAAAAAATCCACAAACAAAAGGAATTCAACACAGGAGAGTAAGAGGAACAAAGAAAATGTCAGCACTACAAAAAAAGCAATACAAAATGAGAGCAATAAACTTACATCTATCAATAATTACACTGAATGTAAATGGCCTCAATGCACCCATAAAGAGATAGAGAGTGACAGAATGGTTAAAAAGACAGGATCCATCAATATCCTGTCTATAAGAGACACACCTTAGAAACAAAGACATGAATTTATTAAAAATAAAAGTTGGAAAAAATATACCAAGCTAAGAGCTACCAAAAAAGAGCAGGAGTGGTAATACTAATCTCAGATAAAATAAAATTTTTAAAAAAAATCCACCATAAAAGACACTCCTATTTAACATTATGCTGGAAGTTCTAGCTAGAGCAATAAGGCAAGAAAAAGAAATAAAGGGCATCCAAGTTGGTAATGAAGAAGTTAAACTGTCTCTGTTTGGGGATGATATGATACTATACATAGAAAACCCTAAAGACTCCATGAGAAATCTACTGGAACTAATAGA
>NW_004444302.1:407632-408685 GCF_000243295.1 Trichechus manatus latirostris | reverse complement strand
TCTTCCGTGTCTTTACTGAGCTTCTTTCTAGATGTTCTGTCCTTCATCCAAAGTGGCATGTTGAAGTCTCCTACTATTATTGTGGAGCTGTCTATTTCTCTTTTCAATGGTGTTAGAGTTTCTTTTATGTATTTTGAAGCCCTGTTGTTGAGTATGTATATATTTATTATGGTTATGTTCTCCTGATGTATTGACCCTTTAATCATTATATGGTGTCCGTTCTTATCTTTGTGGTGGATTTTGCTTTAAAGTCTGTTTTGTCAGAGATTAATTCTGCTACTCTTGCTCTTTTTTGAGTGTTGTTTGCTTGATATATTCTTTTCCATCCTTTCAGTTTTAGTTTGTTTGTGTCTTTCGGTCTAGGGTGTGTCTCTTGTAGGCAGCATATACATGGATTGTGTTTCTTTAATCCATCCTGCCACTTTGTCTCTTTATTGGTGCATTAATCCATTTACATTCAGCCTAATTATTTAAGGTATGAGTTTAGTGCTCTCATTTTGATGTCTTTTTTTGTGTTGTTGTCAGTTTCTTTGTTCCACTTAATTTTCTGTGATGAGTCATTTTTCTTTATGTATTTTCTTTTCAACTTTTTCATTATTGTTGACTTTATATTTGCTGAGACTTTATGCTTTTCTTATTTTTTATTTTGATGGGTTAATTTGTTAGTTTCCTTTGTGGTTACCTTAAAATTTACTTCTATTTTTCTAAGTTTAAACCAATCTTCTGTTTCTTGATATCGCCTTAACTTCCTCTCCATATCAAAGTTCTGTGACTACACTATTTAGTCCCTCTTTTTTTGTTTTAATGCTATCATCATTTACATATTGACATCTCTGTTTCCCTATTTTCACTGTTTTAGCTTTTCCTTATTTTTGTGACTTCCCTTTCTGGGTTGATATCTGGTTGTCTGTCCTGTGTTCTAGTCTTGGGTTGTTATCTGATATTTTTGGTTCTCTAGCCAGAGGACTCCCTTTAATATTTCTTATAATTTTGGTTTGGTTTTTACAAATTCCCTTAACTTCTGTTTATCTGGAAATGCCCTACTTTCACCTT
>NW_004444302.1:405633-406634 GCF_000243295.1 Trichechus manatus latirostris | reverse complement strand
TCCAGGTTGTAGGTCAGCCAGTGTGTGGTTCAGGCTCTCACCTACAGTCCTAGATGGGCAGGGCTACATAGGGGTTGTTGGAGTAGGCACAGGTATCTGGCTGCTGTAGGGGTCTATGTGCTAAGCAAGGTAGAGGGCTGATGGCTGCCCCTGATTGCCTACTTGGAAGGCATGTCCCTGTTCCCCAGAGCACATAGGTGGGTGGATTTTGCAGCCATACTTTGGGCACCCGGTGTTGTTGGCTGTAAGGACTGGGAGGCACCACTTATTATAGGACCCCTGTCATGGGTGTCTAGGTGGAATGGATGTAACCGCCAGTCCTTAGGCCCTTGACGTGGGTGGGTGAGGACCCAGCTTAATGGGCCATGTGGTGTCAAATGTCACAAATCTGCCACTATCCCTTGGCTGTTGCAGTTGAAAATAGGCTTCAGGTGTATACCCTGTTGTTCTATGCTAATGAGGGCCTACACTGTTGAATCGGCCCATACAGGTCTAGGCAGAGGTGAAGGGAGTTTGAAGTTGGTGGACCCCTCGTGCCTGTGCCTAGGCAAAGGGGCAGTGCCTGCCTTGAGTTCCTGGCTTCGGGGGTGTGGCGATTTTTTATATCTGTGAAAGTGGTTTGGGCATGGTTAGTCCTGAGTACTGTCCTGGGGAGTTGGCAGTTTTTGTTTGTTTGTTTGTTTGTTTCTTCCCTGAAGCCAGGAGATAGGTTTGGGTGTAATAGTTCCTATTTCCGGCTTAGGGGGCATGGCAATTGTTGAATACTGCCAGACAGGTATCTGAGCAGAGTGGGGAGGGGGCGAGTGAGGGGAAAAGAGGAACTTCTCTGTTACAAAAGTCCCAGAGGGGGAGGGGTTATTTTGATCTCACGCAGTAAGTTAGATGCTCGCGCTTACCTCCCACAGATCCAGCACGGCTTATCCCTGGCTCTGGAGTCTTGTGCAGACTCTGCCAGCCAGTCTCTCCCAATGTGGTAAAACACATCCCAAGAGCTACTGCTT
>NW_004444302.1:403824-404787 GCF_000243295.1 Trichechus manatus latirostris | reverse complement strand
CCTATGTTCTGGAAGAAACTAACACTTTGTTTTAGGTCTACTCTCAGAGGGTCTGAAAGGTCAGAATTAATTTCACAATATTATTAAGAGGTTATTAACATGCAGTGCATTCACTTTTGCTATCTCCAAATGATTTAATAAATGAGCAATTTAATTAAACATTTCTCCATTTTAATTTCTGATAAGCTTAATGTTGATAGTTACACCTCCTGTCCCAATGTACACACAAACTCTTTAACATAAGAGTGGAAAGGCATTTGGAAACAAAATAAAATAAAACAAACATTGCCTTTCGTGAGGGGGGGAACTAATACTTTTCCTTGAAAAACAGAAGCATGTACACAGCTGTATTCCTCTGAAACTATTTCTCCTCAGTATAGTCTCAACCATTAACAAATAGTACAATTTTGAAAAAAAGTAATTGTATTCTATTACACAGAGAAAACTGAGGAGGGTGGATAATTATGAACTATCTGTCCCACACAAGCCTTATTAGGAGACCGGATGGCTCATAAATACATATAACATAATTTTCCCTCATCAAACATATAGTACAACTTATCAAAATGGCAAAAATGAACACATTCATTAACAGACTCAAAGTTATATGTAACCTTTCACTGGTATAAAAAGCAAAAAGCATATAAACTTAAATTATAATAAATATCCATTAACTCAATTTTAATATCAGTAAATTACCTAAAGATCTTGAAATTATTTTTAAGCCTATATACCACAAAACATAATTAATTACTGTTCATAAAGTTTGGTTAAATAATTTATTTTTTTTTTAATTTGTGCTTTAAGTGAAAGTTTACAGCTCAAGTTAGTTTCTCATACAAAAATTTATACACACCTTGTTATGTGACCCTAGTTGCTCTCCCTATAATGTCAGCACACTTCTGCTTTCTACCCCTGATTTCCCTGTGTCCACTCAACTAGTTCCTGTCCGTTTCTGCTTTC
>NW_004444302.1:374017-375647 GCF_000243295.1 Trichechus manatus latirostris | reverse complement strand
TGATAAATGGAGAAAAGATTGAAGTCAAAGATTTCATTTTACTTGGATCCACAGTTGTGCCAAGATATAATTATATTCCATTTAAGAATGAAACTTGCTTTCGTTTACTTAAAGGGAAAGATGATACTTTGTGAATGACACTTGAATAATATTCTAATTTACAATATCTAAGTGTCTTTAGAAGTCAATAGCTTAAAGTCTGTGCAGAACACAAGAGTTCTATCCAGAACAGGAATACTGTTATTTTTGAGGACTCCTCCAAACCTCTAATTCTATGATTATACTTAAAGAGAAGAGATTCTTATAGGAGTATTCACAATAGAGCAGGGGAAGGAATGCGGGATGGGGAGTCAGGGAAACTAATATGCTGATGAAAAGATTTTTACAATAACTGGGTAATTTGGATCAAGTCGTAACCTCATTTGACCTCTTTCCCGTGTATTCAATATGAGACTGAATTAATTTCTAAGATGACTTTTGGTTATATATTTCTACTACTTTAAAGCATTTGAATCTCACTGCATTCAGATGCTTTGGATCACTTTACTCTTGAGTTTATAATTTTCAAATTTCAGAAAAATAATGTAAAGGAAATAAAATTAAGACATTGTTTTTATAATTTTATGTACCTACACAACTGTTTTTTGCATAGAGTTCCAGTCTGCATTTATAGAAACATATGGAGTAGGCAACCACTATTTTATAAAAATGCATTTATACAAAAATAAACTCATAGTACATGCCACCTGGTGGGTATGTACAATATTTCTGTGAAGATATCAATAGTCTAGGGAAAAGAAGCTATCTGATATGAATATGAAGAAAATTCCTTCTTTTCTCTTAAAAGAAAATAAGACACATGGGTGAAAATTTTTATCAATATTTTTGGAGGTGCAAAAAAATATTTGAATGTTTCAAACAATACCCTGCACAAGCCATTTGATATTGCAACTGAGAAATGCAGTTTCAGATTTCTGAGAAGTCTCATGAATTGGAGCACACACATCTATGGATGCCAATGGTTTTAACATGAACTTTTATTTGTCCACTTAACTCTGTATGGGACCAAGTAGGATTAGACTCTGGTAATATAAATACATATTTAAAAAGAAGATTTCACAAAAATATTTGCTAAAAATCTAATTTGTTGCTATTGTCCACTGGATTAACCACATTCACATCCCCCTTCTATATGGAATACCCTTCCTCCCCATCTTGTCTGTCTGGCAAATTCTTGTTCACCATTCTATGCAAGATCAAATGTTACCTCTTACAGGAATTCTCCCCAGTTTTCCCAGATAGAATCAATAACCTCTTTTCCCATAGTCCCATAGCTTGTTGCACACAGCTTTATTAGAGCACTCACATGCTGCATTAGAGTCAGCCATTTACATATGTGTGCCTCACTGCTCAAAATTTGATCAAGGAGTGGTCCATCTAGTCAGATTCTTGGAGGGTGTAAAGGTGTAAGTAGTGCTAAAATACTGCTAGAATAAATTGGAATTGGGTTGGTACTTAATTCAGGCTTACCCACAACTGCTTGCACAAATAATGAGATGTAAACCAATAGTAGACCTTACCCCAAAGTGGAGATTAAAAAAGAAAGGAGGAAAGGAAGAAATGAAGGAAG
>NW_004444302.1:365288-373541 GCF_000243295.1 Trichechus manatus latirostris | reverse complement strand
TAAAAGACAATTCTAAGTAAATAAAAATATTATGCATGCAATAATAAATCTCTGATTTTAAACATAAAGGCTTTAACCAAAGCATCAGCTTTACCCATCACCATTGAAATGGCAGCTAATATTTGAAGTCTACAGGGTGTACTTTTATCTCAGCCCTGCTCTGGTCTTGCTAGAATGGACCATAATTTACTTTCTTTTATCCTAAGTACACAGAAGACATAAGTGATCAATAAATGCTTTTCAAATGAATGAATTGCCATTATCTTAGATTTTCTCATTTCCAAGACCAAGCTAAGACTCATTACACTATTGTCATTTCCATTTCATCCTCATCAACTTCAAATTAATTAGGTCCAGTCTTCTGTAGATAACTGATTGTGGTTGTTGATATAGTGGAATTTGAAGGGCATTGGGAAAGCCCTGTCCCTCAAAAATAATTCCCTGACTCTAAACTCACCGGTTTAAAACATGATGTTTCCTTTCAGATTGCTTTGTATGGATCTGGGAATACTTTTAGGCCTAGAAAGCTAGTAGCCTATTCTTTTTGATGGGTATTCCTTTGCAGAAAAGCTAAATATTCCATTGATTCAGTGGAGCCTGAAATTGATATGGGATAAATATTACTATGATAACAGGTAAGAAAAGCAAGAAAGAAAAGTCTAATTTTCCAATTCATATATTCAGGACAAGTTGAACACTTTATGAAACTGTAAATCTTAATTTGTTTAAAAGAGATGATGTATTTTCAAAGTAATCCTGCCATCAATATTCCCCCATGAAATGCTTTCTGTTCTATTGTCACTAGGACCATTTCAGCATGCCACCTAGTAGTCTGAGTAGAATCTAGGGTTTCTCTCCTCCCTGCAATGACTTCTCAGTTAACTTTCACAATTTCTGGCTTCATGATATATCCTAGACATGTGGAGACAAGGGTCATGCAACATTTTTATCAGTGTTTCCTCTATGACATGTGTACGTCTCTGCCAAAGCTGCTAATGAGGGTTTTGGAAGGTAGTCTGTTAACGCTTCTGATTACTGTTGTCACTCCAGGTTTCATTTATTTCTTTTTGTATTACATCAGTCTTTGATGTCAATATTGACATGCACATCAAAATACTCTGTCTTATTTTTCCTGAGTTGGATTTCCCTCTTTCTGCAAACAAACTCCCAGACATTGGCTTTTTTGCCAACTATTGCTGACCTTAAAATGCTGATATTCACATTGATATTCAAGGCAGAATCATTGGTGATATCTGCAGGATTTAATTTCAACAGTGAGTGACAATGTCAATATCCATTGGAAAGCAAATGGTATATATCAGAGGTCCAAAGGGATTGTTCTTACCCAGAGGGCAACCATTAATGCCAGCACCTTCAATAGAATGAACAGTTTTGTATATTATCAGTTTATATAGTGGTGGTGTATTTCATAACATCAAATTTCAGTGCTGGAATTGGCTTAAGAAAACAGCTTTTTGGCTTCATGGCAGCATTTCAGCACACAGATGTGGCTACAACGAATGTCTCAGAGCTAGAATTTCTAAACAAATTGCTCTGGCCTGGGTGTGATATCAGGAATCTTAACAGCAAAGAGCATTCCAAACGAAGCACTAGTTCCTTCTTACACACACGTAGAATTTAGCATAAGGTTTGTGGGAATTGTTTTGCATCTAAACTAAAGGCTAAAGTGAAAGCCAGAGCACTAACATATAAAAGGGAGTAATGCAGTTCAAGGAGTCAGGGGACCACTTCCCTCCTCATTGGTACTTCTGTTGCATGTCATTACTGATGTTCTGTGATCACTGAGGTTGCAAATGCACATATATGGGGCTGTGGTAGCATTTTAACTCTGTCACTCTTGTAACATTGGATAAGTCATTTAAACTTTTAGGAACTTAAATTCATCATCTCTAAAATAGGACCAAAAATTCCGGCATTGTTTTACATGAATATAACAAACCATTGCTGTCCAGTCGATTCCTACTCATAGCGACCCTGTAGGACAGAGTAGAAGTGCCCCATAGGGTTTCTAAGGATCAGCTGGTGGATTTGAACTGCCAACATTTAAGTTAGCAGCAGAGCTCTTAACCACTGAACCACTTACGCAGACACATTTCACAAGTAAAAAATGATTATACAAATATAGTTTATTATCACCCATTCATTCATTCCTCCACTCATTCAAACTTTATTGGGCATCTATTGTGTGCCTGGGAAGCTTTGGTTTTGTTTCTCTAGTCATTGACAATTCCTCCCTCCCTAGGCCCACCCCCACTTGCCAGCGCGCCCACCTCTGTATCCTGATTATCTCCAACACTTTATTCAAGACTCTGATTAAATACCACCTTGACTAAGATGCTTTTCCTATCCAATTCCAATGCATACCCTTTCTTTAGTGCAAATCCTCTACCAAGTGCATACCTAGAATTTTACTCTTATTGTGTTTAATTTTTAGGGGTCTCATTTGTATTTATAAGGTCTTTGCTCTCAGAAACTTCAGTATATTCATTTTTTTATTTCCAATGCTGAGCAGAGAGTCCTAGGAGAGTTGAGATGTTTGATGGAGGAAGGGTGGGAGAATAGGTCCATAGGTATGGTCCAGATTGTTTTAGCCTCGATGCAGATATTGAGGGGTGGTTTGCAGGGGAGGCTGAAGCCTATACTTTGTACACCACAGGGATTCATGCTTGTCCAGGCATGTCTAATGAACTAGTCACATGGGCAACCAGAGTTTTGTTAACAAGAAGGACTTAAGAAATTTCTTGGCGATAAGTTATTTCAGAGGAAGCCTTAATTAAGCAGGCCAGCTTAGCCTTAATCTGTTAGTGGAGGAATAATTCTAATTTCCATGTAGCATGATACTCAGATATGTCTAAAGTACAGCCCTTTATGGACTCATGTCTAAGCTTTAAGGGAACATGTGAATAAACTCTCAACCAGCTAATTTCACTGCAATATCTTTACCAAAGAAAAGCAGAATGCCGTGGGGCCTTGGCCTGCCTCCACGTGCACCCCTCCCACCCCACCTAACGTAGCATGTAACACTGATGGGGAGAGGAATTCTCCACCGAATAGTGCTCTGGCCTCTCAAGGGCCATGGGACATCAGCAGTGACGACCCACAGAAGCAGCAGGGCTCCAATTACAGCCCCAGTGCCCAGAAGGGGCAACAGCACCAAGCAGAGGAGGCAGGAATCAGTGAGAGCTGTGCCCAGCCCAGTCTCTTCAGGCGCCTTGTCTGAAGAGAGGACAGTTGGGTGGCCTAGGACCCTGTTGCTAAGCAGTCATCTACTGGCTCTCAACCTTCTCTTTCCTCTCCATTTTCCCCATGCCAGCAGTATCACTCTCATACCACAATTTACTGACTTTTATCCTTCAAGGCTGTTAAGTTCCTTTAGTTTGATTCTTGCCTCTGCCAGGAAGACACTCTCTCAGCCACCTTTGTGGACCTTACAGACATCCACTCTTTCTTCTGGATCCAAGTCAAGTGACTCCTTCATGAAGACCTAGGAGACACTAGGATTGCAGGTGGCATGCTCTCCGTGCTCCAGCCAGGGACTGGGAGCATGAGCTCTGAGCCAGAGTGCCAGGCTGCAGTGGGAAGGCCACAGTGTATCTGCTCTTTGGACAGCTTCCTCTCTCTAATCCTCGGTTTCCTTATCTGTAAAAGGAGCCCATGGATCATACCTACACATGGTCTATTGCTTAGATTAACTGAGTCAATACAGAAAAAGGTTAACACAGTAAGGAACACATTTGAAGTGCTCAATAAAAGTTAGCTGCACTTATTATTCACTTATTGATCCAATTTTGACAGTGTTCTGCAGAATACAAGTTTGCAAAATTGTCATTCTTGATAGGCTGTGACCTCTTGGCAGAAAGGGGTGGTGTTTCCTTCATCCTTTATTTTCAATTTTATTGTGGTAAAATATATTTAACAAAACATTTGCCATTTTAACCATTTTTAAGTGTACAATCCAGTGACATTGATTACGTTCACCATGTTGTACAACCATCACCACTATCCATTTCCAAAATCTTTTCATCACCACAGACAGAAACTCAGTACCCATTAAGCAATAACTTCCCATTTTCCTCTCCTCCGGCCTCTAATAGACTAATAGACTCATGTCTCTATAATTTATGTATTCTAGATATTTCATACAAGTGGGATCATACAATATTTGTCCTTTTGTGTCTAACTTCTTTTCCTTAGCATAATGTTTTCAAGGTTCGTCCATATATAGTATATATCAGAACTTCATTTTTTCTTTATGACTGAGTAATAATCCATTTTGTTGATATTTCACATTTTGTTTATCCATTCATCTGTTGATGGGCACTTGGGTTGTTCACACCTTTTGGCTATCATGAATAGTGTTGCAGTGAACATTGCTGTATGAGTATCTTCTTGAGGTCCTGCTTTCAAGTCTTTTGGATATATACATAGGAGTGGCACAATGGTTAAGCGCTTCGCTGTTAACTGAAAGGTCAGCTGATCAAACCCACCAGCCACTCTTCAGGAGAAAAGACCTGGTGATCTGCTCCTATAAAGATTACAGCCTAGGAAACCCTATGGGAAAATACTACTTTGTCCTACAGTGTCACTGTAAGTCGGAATCGACTTAAAGGCATACAACACCAACAGAATTGCTTAGTTACATGGCAATTCTATGTTTAATTTTTTGAAGAGCCTCCAAACTTTTCTCCACAGTGGTTGCTCGATTTTACAATTCTACCAGCAATAGACGAAGGTTATAATTTCTCCACATTCTCACCAACACTTGATTTTTTTTTCTGATAATAGCCATCTTAATGGGTGTAAGGTTGTATCTCATTGTGGTTTTGGTTTATATTTCCCTAATGACTAACAACATTGAGCATCTTTTCATGTGCTTGTTGGCCATTTGTATTTCTTCCTTGGATATATGTCTATTCAAGTCATTTGCCCAGTATTTAATTAGGTTACTTATCTTTCTGTTGTTGAGTTACAAGAGTTCTTTATATATTATGGATATTAAACCCTTATCAGATATATGTTACCAAGTATTTTCTCCCATGCTGTAGGTTGCCTCTTTTCACTTTCTTGATATAGTCCTTTGATACACAAAGTTTTATTTCTTTCATCTTTATATCCACATTACTTAGCACTATGTCCAGACCTAGATCATAATAGACATCCAATAAATGACTGTTTAGATGTGTGTATGAATGAAGAATTAACTGAATGAATAATTTGGTAGTGAAAGAGGGACCTTTTATAATTGTTCAGCAGAAGCTACCTCCAGGGATGACAAGCAAACAGAGGAAATTATACCACTAAAAGACAGTTGAAGGAAAGCAGCTCAGTAGAGTCAATTCTGAGGTTACACGTTTGGTTCCTTTGAGGGGACATTTGCACAACCTGACTTCTTGCTGTCAGTGGAATCCAACTAGCCAAGAATTTGCTGTCTTACTGCTGTTCTTAATCATTCTCCATTGGGTGTCTACCCTTTATGCTTTGATTAAGTGATAGGATTTTTTTAAGTAAGTAGTGACTCATTGTCTAGAAAGGAAATACATAAAGGAGAACCAAGAAGTATGTATGAGCTTTAGAGAAAGTAGTTTTTTTTTATACAACCAATATGTCCTTTTAAAGAGTGCATAGGATATTTTTATTTGAATAAAATGGTAAATATTGACGTGAACAATTGCTGGAAGCCCTTCTTGAGCTTCACCTCTCTTTGTTTTATTCTGTTCCTCTTTTACTCTCATGGTTTGGTGGCTTTTTTTTAATTAAAGTTTTTATGAAAGCATAATATAGATTCAGATGAGTGGCAGATTATGAGTGTAAAACTTGATGAAATGTTATAAATTGAAAATACTTTTGTAACCAGCACCCACAACAAGAAATAGACCATGACCACCAGCACCTCCAAAGCTCCCTTTATATATCCCCCTCCAGTTACTACCCAGCAAGCTTCTTAAAATTTACTTTTTATTGTGAAATATTTCAAACCTAGAGATAAGGATAAAGAATACTCTAATGAACATCTTTGTACTCACAAAACTTAATATGGTCCATTTATATATGGCTCATATGTAATGTTAGGACAACTAGTTGAAAAGTGGAAAACAAAATTTAGTAGAACAGTCTTTAAAAATAAAGGAAAGGAATCATTTGAGAAGCTGTTCTGGTAGATACTTTTCCTCAGCAAATCAAATGACTGAATCAAACATTATTTTAGTTTTCCTATTAAAATACTCAAGTATTTTGGTAGAATCCAAAGCATCCACTTGATTGAATGTTACTACCTCTTACTTTTATTAAATCCATCCTTTATTTCCTGAGTGTGATGGTTAAGATTGTGTGTCAACTTGGCTGGGCCATGATTCTCAGTGTTTTGGCAGTTGTATAATGTTGTGATCACTTTCCTTTTGAAATTGATATGTGATCACTCCCCATGATGGAATCTGCTGAATGGTACCGGCGGGGGCGGAGACTGTGGTGACTCACCACCCTCTCAGCCTTCATCTCTCCACCTTCTGCCACCTACTTCCTTCCTGCTCACTTTGCCAAGGTTTTTGGCTTGTTCTGGATCCTTCAGCTGCCTCTTGTCATCTGACCTCCAGTTCTTGGAACTTAGGCTGGCTGCTTACCTGCCGATCTTGGAATTTGTCGATCTTCACAGCCTGTGAGCAAGAGTTCTGCTCTCCAACCTGCTGGTCTTGGGTTCGCCAGCCCCTGCAGCTACGTGAATCAGGAGAAGCTTTGTGGTTTTGCCTGCCAATCTTGGGATTAGTCGACCTTCACAGCCTGTGAGCGGGAGCTCTGCTCTCAGACCTGCCAATCTTGGGTTTGCCAGCCTCTGCAGCTGTGTGAATTGGGAGAGGCCTCTATCCTAATCCATGGACTTGGAATGTTCCAGCCTCTATAATCTTATGAGCTGTTTCCTTTATATAAATCTCTCTCTATATATATTTATACACTTTACTGGTTTTGCTTCTCTAGAGAACCCACCTTAAGACACTAAGATTTTTCTATTCCCACAAATACATAGAATAAATATTTTCCTATATGATAAATATATACAAAAAGATTTGTGACCTGTGGTACTCTCTGCCCTAAGCAATCTAAATCTGAATCCTGTATGTTGGTAAATTTTGAAAATTATTTGAATCACTGATTAAATCATTACTTAGAGTATTTTTTAATATATTCAGCATATAAACACCTTTCCTATGGATGGGGAGGTGGAAACCAATAGAGATGGGCATGTCCAGGGGTGAAGAAATCCACCTATGAGGACCCAGTGACCCTAGAGGTAGTAACAGTGGGTACTATTACTAATGTCAGTATTACCCTCAGTATCTTAAGAATACTATTCTTGTGATGTGTTATTATCGGCTTGCCCTAGTGAGTTTTTTGTCCCGTTTCTGAGTCTGGTCCTCTACCCAGCCTGCTGAGTCTATGTTGTCTTTCTAAAAACTTCCTTTCTTGCCTAAGTGAGCTAAAATTGTCTTCTACTCTTTCCAACCAAAAAAAAAAAAAAAAAAAAAACAAAAAACTTGACTGGAATCAATAGCAAACAGACATTTCTTTAATAAACTGATTTATAATAGTTTGAGTTAGACAAATGGTGCATGGACTTGTAAACAGTATTGATTACAAAAATGTTATAAGTAAAATCAATTGGAAATGATAAAATATAAATTAAAACTTGAATGTTAACGATTACAGCTTGTACTTCATCTTGGAAGGGACGTTCTTCAAATTGTTCGCTATAGTGTCACTTCAGCTTATCTACTCATTTGATAAGATAACTCACCATTACCAATGTGCATTGTGAAAGCACTTAAAACTGTCATGGTTCAATCTTTAGCCCTGAAATTAAAAATATAACTTCTGAGTAATTTTGGAAATATTTAAAGGGAGTTTTCTCAAGTTTTTACACATTCTCATGGCCTTGAATAGCAATTGTTTCAGCTTCCAAGTAACTTACTTCCCATCTATTCAAAGATCCACAAGCTGAAAGAACTAAAGGGGAAGAAAAAGAAAGTTTTCCCAGTTATTTAGGTACTTGAGAATAGGTATTATCGCTTAAGAGATATATAGAAAGGAAAATGTTCTTTTCCATAATTTGCATTTAGACATATTCAGCTTAGTTTTTCTTCCAGCTGGAGAAGACAAAGCATATCTAAAAGGTATCAACATCAAAATTATAAGCTAAGAATTTTGAAGGTGTTCTCCTCCATAATTTGAAGTCTGTTGTTG
>NW_004444302.1:362866-363950 GCF_000243295.1 Trichechus manatus latirostris | reverse complement strand
AAGTAAAATGAAATCCTTGACAACTTCAATCTTTTCTCCATTTATCATGATGTTGCTTACTGGTCCAGTTGTGAGGATTTTTGTTTTCTTTATTTTGAGGTGTAATCCATACTGAAAGCTGTAGTCTTTGATCTTTATCAGTAAGTGCTTCAAGTCCTTCTTAGCTTTCAGCAAGCGAGCTTGTGTCATTTGCATATCATAGGTTGTCAATGAGTCTTCCTACAATGCTGATGTCATGTTACATAGCCCAGCTTCTCAGATTATTTGCTCAGCATACAGATTGAATAAGTATGGTGAAAGGATGCAACCCTGAATGCCAAAGATGAAGAAATTGAAAATTTTTACCAACTTCTGCAGCCTGAAATTGATCAAACTTGCAATCAAAATGCATTGATAATTACTGGTGATTGGAATGCAAAAGTTGGAAACAAAGACGAAAAGTCAGTAGTTGGAAAATATGGTCTTGGTGATAGAAAGGACGGGGGAGATTGCATGATAGAATTTTGCAAGACTAATGACTTGTTCATTGCAAGTACCTTTTTTCAACAACATAAAGGTTACAATACACATGGACCTTACCAGATGTAATACACAGGAATCAAATTGACTACATCGGTGGAAAGAGACGTTGGGGAAGCTCAGTATGATCAGTCAGAACAAGGCCAGGGGCCAATTGCAGAACAGACCATCAGTTGCTCACATGCAGTTCAAGTTGAAGCTGAAGAAAATTAAAACAAGTCCATGAGAGTCAAAGTACAGCTTTGAGTATATCTCACCTGAATTTAGAGACCATCTCAAGAACAGATCTGATGCATTGAACACTAATGACCAAAGACCAGACGAGTTGTAAGATGACATCAAGAACATCATACATGAAGAAAGGAAAAGGTCATTAAAAAGACAGGAAAGAAAGAAAAGACAAAAATGGATGTCAGAAGAGACTCTGAAACTTGCTCTTGAATGTAGAGTGGCTAACGCAAAAAGAAGAAATGAAGAAGAGCTGAACAGAAGATTTCAAAGGGTTGCTCGAGAAGACAAAGTAAAGTATTATGATGACATGTGCAAACACCTGGAGCTTTTGGGT
>NW_004444302.1:336437-337698 GCF_000243295.1 Trichechus manatus latirostris | reverse complement strand
GCCTTGAAATAGTTCAGATAAAAGGCAGCTTACAGCATAGTTTCAAGAGCAACCCAGAGGGGAATATGTTGGGGCCATGGCGTGTGTCAAGAACCATGAAGGGTTTGAGATTTTACCCTGCTTGCAAGTTAGCAAGTTAACCTGCCACATTTCATGTGTGCTGGCAGAAAAGACACTACTCCTGGGTCAGAGACAAAGGCCTTTATCATTCACAGCCCAGAAGGCAGCATCAGTCCCCCTGGCTCCCCAAGCCCCATGGGATTGACATGGAGTGGCCCCAGTGGATACTGCACACACAGTGGGTCTGTCACAGCTGAGAAATCCCAAGCTTAAGAAACGCCAATCCTTCACAGGGTACTGATGACAAACCTGGCCAAATTTTGCCCCAAGGGAGACATTATTGCCCTCCAGAGCAAACAAATCTGTCATCTGCCCAGGAGTGTGACACTGTCTCCCTCATCCAAGGCTGGAGTATACAAACATCCTGGGAAAGAGTCCAGAACAAAAGCTCTCGGTGCCTCTACTCAAGGACATGCAGGAAAGTAAGAGATCCTGGGATAATTGTCTTCCTGCATCATCAGTCATTCAGGAATGTGCACAGATTGCTGCAAGTGAAATTTCCTCCACTGGAACACTTATTCAACTTTGCTGGGCCACAGGATGGAATGGAGCAGCAGGCAGTTGCATAAACGTTAAGTGTTACCTCACAAATCCTCACAAAATCCCTCTCAAAGCTTCAAATGCCCATGCCACTTGTTTCTACAAATTCCTCATCCTGCGCTGAGAAGAATAAGAAAAGGGAGGAAAGAGGAAGAATTTTGCAGTGTGTTCATTTTATTGCCAGAGTTTTATGGATTTTCTTCCAGGGCTTTTTCCAGCTCTGAAGATGAAGGTGGGGTGTGTCACATGGAGTCACACTTCTCTGCATTAGGGATGTGGGACCACAGGGCTTGAGATCACTATGTCATATAGCAATCACATTACCACTGTGACTTTTCACTAGATTGAACCTTGGGTTTACCCAGTTGGAGCTTTCCCTGGTTCATTTTCTGTGTAAGGAGATGTTGGAGGCAGCACTATAATGAGCCCCTCCCCACAAATAGCTAGGAGATCTTCTCCCACCACCATCAGCAACAGAGACCTGTCTTGATAAGATTTGGAACAAATTCAGAGTTGGAAGGAAATTCAGAGTTGGAAGTGAGTCTACTTATCCTTAAGATAGTAGTTTATGAAGAAGTAGCCAAATTATTTTCTGATTTCT
>NW_004444302.1:326955-335143 GCF_000243295.1 Trichechus manatus latirostris | reverse complement strand
AGAGAATAAATTTCTCTTTGTTAAAACCATCCACTTGTGGTATTTCTTTTAGAGCAACACTAGATGACTAAGACATGGATTAACCAGATTTCCTGTGCAGTTCTGAGCAACTCCTTTAACTGTTCACTGTCCCCTCAACCCTAGTCCCACCTACCAGCATAAACAAAGCTGTCAAATTGGGTTTCAGGCATTAGGCTGGAATTGACTGTTTTTAAATATATTATGCGCTTGGGCATATTGATGATTTTTTTTGTGTGAAACAGGTTGGGAAGTCTCTATCCAAGGGCACAGAGTCTTTTAGGGTAATGATTAATGAACTCTTCAAAGTCTATGTAAGAAATATTGCTTTACAACTGCTCAACTAAAATGTCAGCGTACTTTCTAAATGTCATAATAGTAAGCAAAATACAAATTTAATTCCCTTTCAAATGGAGTGACAAAGGAACCATTTAGAAATCTCTTTTGTATAAACAGGTTTTTTTTTTTTTGGCTTTTTTTTCTGCCCTTCTTTTTTTGTGTTTTAATGTATGATAACTTTACTAACTGAACTAGTTTCAACTGGGATAGAGGTTTGTTTATTTTACTTAGCAGAAATCAGTGCTAATAGCCCATATTAGCTGTGTTTTCTGTGCCAACTGACAAGCGTACAATTTGTGATATCTTTCCTGTATCATTTCTTTTCTGAAGATTCATTTGACATTAGTTCAGTTGTTTTTATGTTTTTAGTTACCACTGAGTTGTCTCTGACTCATGGTGACTCCATATGCAACAGAACAAAAAGCTGCCTGGTCCTGTGTCATCTTCACGATGGTCGGTATGCTTGAGTCCATTGTTGTAGCCACTGTGTATTTTGAATGCTTTCCAGTGTAGGGGGCTCATCTTCCAGCACTATATCAGACAACATTTTGTTGTGATCCATAGTGTTTTCACTGGCTGATTTTTGGAAGTAGACCTCCAGGCCTTTCTTCATAGTCTGTCTTAGTCTGAAAGCACCACTGAAACCTGTTCACCATGTGTGACCCTGCTGGTATTTGAAATACCAGTAGCATAACTTCCAACATCATAGCAATATGCAAGCCACCACAGTATGACAAACTGACAGACAAATGGTGGTCACTTCAGTTAAAAGAGAGGAAATATGGAGTGCCAGGCTTTGCATATATTTATCCAAATGACTATTTGCAAAAAACCTATTAGTGGCATTTTGCTACTGTTTGAGACTTTGGTGACTTGCCCAAGGTCTCATAGTCATTCAGCATAGGAGTCTGGGTCCTCTTCTAGGTCTGGCTGCCTCTAACGCCTGTTCTCTTTCCACCGTACCTGTCTGCCAAACTATCTTTTCTCCTATCTTATTACCTGAGCCGTCGTTTCCTATACTATGCTCAGTTACAGTTTCTGCTCAGAAAAAGTAGGCAGAGAGGTTTTCAGAAGATCCCTTCAAGCACATTCCTTTCTTTAAACTTGTTTAAGATAGTTTTATCAGTCTTTACTCCTATATCTTTCCTCCAAATGTATCTTGGATGTTTAATTTCAAACCTCAAATGTGCCTTACTGATAAAAATGAAAAGAAACGGTTATTGGATTCTGTCTAAACGCCAAAAAAGTCAGAAAAAAGTCATTTGCTTTAAATAGTGTAATTCTATTTAATACTAAAATGCTATAGCAATGGCAATGGTCAATTCGATGTTTGCTGCCAAAAAAATTAAAGGAATAATCTTTTTGAAATGCTGATCTCTGTTCATCGGCTCACCTTGCTTTACTCTTCTGTGTTTGTCCATCGAGTGAGGGGAGCAGAAGAGACATTAGGGAGAATCAATAGGTGTTACAGGGTGTTCTGCAAAGAAGTGCGACTTGGTGCTTCATTTACTGCAGGGTAAAAAATTGACTGCTGGGGGATTGCAAAATGTGATGTAAATTAGATCCAAACACCTTCTAACCCCTCCAAATACTACTAACCGGGCTAGTATTGAATAAATATTTATTGAGCTCCTGCTGGGGAGAGGTGCTATGTGGGTCCTGGGTTGACAAGATTAGTCCCCACTGTGGAAGAGATAATGATCCAGTGGGGGACTAGCCAGTGTTATAGGTGTAAACACTGATGAGTCTTGTGAAGAAAACTTGTTCTTCGATGCCCAGGGCTCACACGGCTGAGTTTTAAGGACATACCCAGTGGAGAAAGAAAATGGAGAGGCTAAGGGAGCAAATCCATGATAGAAAAAAACCACTAAATTGGGGGAAAAGTGAGAGTGACTAATATATCACTCTTGGGTAGTTTCCCCAGAGGGTGGAATGGGTCCTATGACCCTAATTCTCACCTTCGTCTTAAATCTCTGTGCTTCCTAAACTGAGCTAATAACCCAAGAATCACCTGTAGTCCCATCCCAGATCCACTGGAGCAGAATCTGTGTAAAATGGGCATGAGAAGCTATGTTATTAGCAGGTGTCCTGGGCGATTTTATCAGGAAATTTAGGGAGCACCGCAGTAGCTGATGCCTGCAACTTCACCTTTTGCGCTTAATCACTTTAGTTCAGCAACAGGTCTCAAACTTTAGCTTGCACTAAAGCAACTGAGAAAGCGTCCTGGTGGCACAGTGGTTAAGCACTTGGCTGCTAACAGAATGGTCAGTGGTTCAAACCCACCAGCCGCCTCTCGGGAGAAAAGACCTGGGCATCTGCTTCCGTAAAGATTACAGCGTAGAAAACCCTGTGGGGAATTTCTACTCTGTCATATAGTGTCACTATGAGTTGGAATCTACTTGATGGCACACAATAGCAACAACAAAGCAGCTGAATCTCCACTATTTCAGCTCAACCTCTTAGTTTTATCAAACTCTAAGGGTCATTCAGACTAAGAATTTTAAGATTGTTGGGTTCCTCCCTCTGAGAGTTTAATTGACTGGGCCTGCTATGGAGCCCATCATCTTTATTTTGACAAGCATGCTAAGAAATTTTGATGAAGGTGATCCTGGAAGGCACTTTGAGAAATATATTTAATTAGGAATTATTCCTCATGAAAATGAATGCATTCCACTCCTGAACTTTGGTGTGAAGGGAGAATTTGAAAATTGGATTTAATTCCAGATTGCAAACCCAGGAGAATATAAGCTCTGAGGTTAGGGATGTTTCTTCTGTTTTGTCAGTGATGCCTGCCCAGCAGCTGAAGGAGTGGTTTTTGCATAGTACATGCCACCAACTATGTGTTGACTTAATGAATGAACTCAAGGTGTTAAGCCATTATGGCTCTTACTCTGGCTTTTCCCCCATATCACCTAACAAGGTGTGTTATAACCAGAGGCACTCTCAAACAGAGGGTGGGATGGTGGTGACAGGAGTAGAGAGGGAAACTCTGAAACCCAGTGGCACTCCAGGAAGGAAAAGAAAAGGCAGTAAAGAGAGGCCAGGAGGGATAGAACCCACCAGCCCAGACTCTGCTGACCTCACAGAGCGATGTAGAGTGCTCCTAGTCTTGGGCACCCATCACTGATTGGCCCTTGGGGCTTTGAGTTGTCCCTTTCAGGAGACATGATATTATTAGAGCTGCAGGGTGGGACTCCCATTGGGTGAGGTGAGGCGCTAATGAGGAAATATACACAAAGCGAGATTGTAGTTTTCTTTTCCCCTTCTGCCCTATTTTCTGAGCTTTCCCTATGCATGTAATCTCATCTGGTGTGTCAACAGGTGAGAGAGGGCCACAGTATCTTATGTGCTGGGTTCACTATCTCACCTCAGTTCTTTCAGCCTTTGATGGGGTTCTGCGTCCCTTCATTCAGCCCCTGAATGTTCTGAATACTTGTCCCTGTGTTATGGAAAGATCCTGAGCTTCTAGTGACCCCACCAGCTGAGGAAAAAAAACCAGCTTGTGGTATGCAGATCTTAAGCTTTCTCCAAGGACTGCTTCCAGCAAGGAATTCTTCCAAGGGGTTAGAGTTACCCCCTGCAGAGACGCCCTCTGGTCCTGCTTTAGGTCTTTGTTGTGAGAATTGTTATGGGGACACTACAGTGGCCTCTCCCAGCTGTTCCTGGATCTAGGCCTATATTTGAGAGTTGCATATTTTCAGGGACTGGGGTACAGAGATTGTAAGAATGGAATTTGAAGTCTAACAAATGGAATGTATAGCAGCATGTGCTTAATCACAAGAACCCTTCCCACCAGCAATTATTAAGCACCATGTGAGGGATGTTGGAGAAAATCATGGACTATGAATGCATTCAATGAATCATGTTCATGTAGCTCTATTCTGACGCTTTCTGAACATATTGGCTCTAAGAAAGAATGGTCAGGGACTAGGCTGCTCTTTGAAGAAGGAGGATGCCAGAGAGGGCTTCCCTTTGTGGAAGATGAAATAAACCCCGCTGTGCATGAGGTTCTCCAGGTCATAAAAAACCTCATGTCAAAGCTTAGTACAACATTTCTTTTATACCTATGAAGTAAGAGTTGGAGGAAACCAGCTTTGTGGGTGACACAGAGAATGAAGGGAGCTCTAGTTTGCAGGAAACAGGGCTCTTGATTCACGTAGCCACAGGGGCTGGCGAACCCAAGATCGGCAGGTCAGAGAGCAGGGCTCTTGCTCTGCAGGCTGTGAAGATTGACAAATCCCAAGATCGGCAGATAAGCTGATAGCTCAAGTCCCAAGAACCAGAGGTCAGACAAACAGGAGGCAGCCACAGGATCCAGAGTGAGCAAAAAAGCCAGAACATTTGCTTATATTCAGATGCAGGCCACACCTCCAAGGAAACTGCCTTTCAACTGATTGGCTACTCACAGCAGATTCCATCATGGGAGTGATCACATATAAACACTAAGAATCATGGCCCAGCCAAGCTGACACACAATCTTAACCATCACAGATACAATCTCACAAAATCCCTCCGCTCATTCCCTTGTTACAAAAGGCAGCCATTAGTTTGAGTTCAAACTTATGAACTGGGCTAGTTACAAACTAACCTAGACTAATTTTGCCATTCACAAGTACTACAATTCCTCTGATAAGTGATACATAGTCTCAGTCATCTCTACCTCACTATTAGGAGTGTAGCCACATCTCAGAATGAAATCTTATTCATATATCAATGTTTACTAGCATTCAGACACAAAAAGAACCAGTGCTTTTAGGGCAAGCTGAAAGAATTGCCAGCTCTCGGTATTACTATGTGCTCCAACTTCACTTTGAATGAAATGTTACTGTGGCAATTCCAAACAATGTACATTATAGAGCCTCTGGTGTTGATAGAAGATAAACATAGCTAAAATGTTGCAGGCCCTTTGATAAAATTCTACCTAACCAAGCCTTTAATGTGTGTTACTGATTAGACAATGAACCACCCCTAAGGTGTAGATTAGATATGATACATACGTATCATATCGTCTTGTCTATGCTGAAATATTTTAAAGTAAATGCAGGCACATTAGATACCAATTACAGGAACACATGTAGAGAAAAGGGTACATAACATAATTTCATTAAAGGAAAATAACAGGAATTTAAAAAACTCATCAATTTGTCTGTCACATCAATGATTGTATTTTTTTTAGTATTGATTATGTTTTTGCTGCAACTAATGCAGATGTAAATTTACTGCATATTATTTAGTACTGGAGCCCTGGTGGCACAGTGGTTAAGAGCTTGGCTGGTAACCAAAAGGTTGGCAGTTCCAATCCACCAGCTGTTCCTTGGAAACTCTATGGGGCAGTTCTACTCTGTCCTATAAGATTGCTATGAGTGGGAATCGACTCGAGGGCAAAGGGTTTTTCTTTTTTTGGTAATTTAGTGTTTTCACGTTTTAGCTAATTTCCTTTGTATCTCTGTCCATATCTTACTTTATTCTTCATTAAAGCAATCTACCCTATTCTATTTCATAGAAAATATATCCCCGTGCATATATTTTATAACATCAAGACAGTATCTTCAACGTTTTTTGGCTTGTAGAAAGTGATCTTCGGAGATACAGTCTTCCACAACATTTTCTGGACATTGTTTCCTTTTACTTAAGCTGAAGTGTCTTTTTTATTGGATTCATAATGCATTTGTATTTGTATTTTTTCTCAACCTTGAATCAAGAGAGAACGATTCATTTTGTGATTTTGTTAATTGAGATAAAATGTTTTAGCTCAGTGGTTCCACATTTAAGTGGTTTCAGTTTTCTGTGATTTAAGCTTGAAAGCATGCCACCAGGGTCAATGTGGGATATTCAGAAGTGGAATATTTAGTGAGAGACGTCAGATACTTAGTGAGATTATCTTAAGAGAATAATTTATGTTTCCCCACATTAACAAGTAGTCGAGATGTAATTTGCTCTTCTTTTTTGAAAAGCTGTTATTGTTTGCAGAGTCAATTCAGACTCAGAGTGACCCTATATGACAGAGTAGAACTGCTGCATAGGGTTTGCTAGGCTGTAATTTTTACAGGAGTGGATTTCCAGGTCTTTTCTCCCATGGAGAAGCTGAGTGGGCTGGAACTACCAGCCTTATGGTTAGCAGCCAAGTACTTAACCATTGCACTACCAGGAATCATTTTCTTTTTCCTTTGAAAAGTGAAGTAAGTGAAACATAACACTCTGCAGCAGCACTGCTCCCAGAGCTTTTCTTGTATTTGTCCCTGTTCACCTTGCTGTTTCATAGACAACCAAACATGTTTGGATACAAATGATCACTTCTAGTTACTCGCTATTTCCTCCTGAATTTCATGTTGGTAGGTGTAATCTTTGAGAACATCCAGAATAGGGAGCAGATGAAAGACGGAGAGAGAAAAAAGGGCTACGATTGGTACAGGATTTGATCCTCCTGTGATGAGGAAAAAGAAACATATTATTCTGGCCCTTGTAGCCTGGAATCTTGAAATTAGGTTCATACTCAATTGAGGTCATCTATCTTGTTCTAGTTCAGAGAATGTGTTTCTCAATTTATTCCTCTTGGGACGTAGTAATGAAAATTGCACCTTGAGTTTACGTCAATGTCTTCTCTGATCTGTGACTTACAGTGCTATTTCCAAGTGGGTAGAGAGCTGTTGTTGTTAGTTGCCATTGAGTCAATTCTGACTCGTGCTACCCCATGTGTGCAGAATAGAACTTTATAGAGTTTTCTAGGCTGTGACGTTTCAGAAGCAGACCACCAAGCCTGTCTTCTGAGGCACATCTGGGTGAGTTTGAACCGCCAACCTTTTGGCTAGAACTCAAGCACTTAATTGTTTGCACCACCCGGGGACTTCCAGGTAGACAGCATTGTCCCAGATATCAGAGGAGGAAGAGGGTGTCAGTGCCAAAGACCACACCCTCTCTTCCTCCATGAAGACACTTAGCAAGGATTCCATCTAAGGAGAGGAGGAGGGGACAGGAGGACCTGAGAGACAGAAGGAGTTCAATCCTAATGAGACATGGAGCGTTACCTAAAATGATTATATAAATCATTTAAATCAGATAAATTTGAACCAGATTAACCTGGTGGCGTAGTGGTTAAGAGCTCGGCTGCTAACCAAAAGGTCAGCAGTTTAAATCCACCTGCTACTCCTTGGAAACCCTACAGGGCAGTTCTGTCCTGTCCTATAGAGTTCCTATGAGTCGGAATTGACTCAAGGGCAATGGGTTTGATTATTTTTGTTTTGTTTTATATATATATATAAACATATAATAAATGTGTGTGTATGTGTGTATGTCTCCCCACCTAAGAAACAGGTAGTAGCTTGGACAAAGACTGCATAGTTATAAAACATTAAAGATGCTGCATTTCTCTGCACATTAAACTGATCCTGTGAAATTTGCAACCCAGATGAATTTTCTATCTTGGATTCTTTTTTTCTTCCTTCTAAATTTTATTCATTTTGTTGTTGTTGTTGAGACTATATGCAGCAAAACATACACCAATTCATCAGTTTCTACATGTACAATTTAGTGACATTGATTACATTCTTTGAGTTGTGCAACGATTCTCACCCTCCTTTTCTGAATTGTTACTCCCCCATTAACATAAACTCACTGCCCCCTAAGGTTCCTATCTAATCTTTCAAGTTGCTGTTGTCAATTTGTTCCCATATAGATAGTTCTTAAAAGAGGATAATGCTCAAGGCTTCTTACTAGTTAAGCTAAACTATTGTTTGGTTTTAAGATAACTTCAGGGGATATTTTTGGTTTAAGCTTTAAAGATTATCTCAGGGAAATAGTTATAGGGGTTCATCCACCTTCCATAACTCCAAAA
>NW_004444302.1:312369-318824 GCF_000243295.1 Trichechus manatus latirostris | reverse complement strand
GGCTTAGTTTTTCAGATCTTTGCTGTGGAGGGACGGTGTGGTGCTTCTGCCTAGAGTGGTATTTTTCTGGAAGTCCACCTACTCTTTTTTTTGCAGGTGTTATAATTATATCTATCACAGAACTTTTTCCAATTCAACATTTTACAGGTGTACAACTTATTGACAGCAATTTCAATAATTGGCTGTGCAACGTTACTCTTAATCAGTGTGATTTTTCCATCACTGTTAACCCCGTTTTTCCCCCCTCTCTCCTGCCCCTGGTAACCACTAATAAACTTTGGTCTCTATACATTTGCCTTTTCTTGTCTTTTAATATAAGTGAGGCCATACAATATTTGTCATTTTATGATTGGCTTATTTCACTCAGCATATTGTCTTCAAGCTCCATCCATACTGTAGTATGTATCAAGACTTCATTTCTCCTTCTGGCTGAGTAGTATTCCGTTGTGTGTATGTACCACATTTTGTTTATCCATTCATCTGTTGATGGGCATTTAGGTTATTTCCACCTTTTGGCTATTGTGAATAGTGCTGCGATGAACATTGGTTTACTTGTCTCTTTTTTAGTATCTGCTTCCAAGTCTTTGTGATATATACCTAGGAGTGGAATTTCTGGATCATATAGTATTTCTGTTTTTAATTTTTGGAGGAACTGCCACACTGTTTTCCACAATGGCTGTGTCATTTTGTATTCCCACCAGCAATTAATAAAGGTTCCAATTTCCCTACATCCTCCTCCAAGTTTTTTTTATTTTCTTTTTTTTTAATCTTAGCCATCCTAGTGGGAGTGAAGTGGTATCTCATTGTGGTTTTGATTTGTACCTCTCTCATGGCTAATGATGCTGAGAGTCTTTTCATGTGGCCATTTGAATGTCCTCTTTGGTGAAATGTCCATTCAAGTCCTTGTCTATTTTATGATCAGGTTATTTGTCTTTTTGTTGTTAAGCTGTCAAAGTTTTATATATATTTTGGTTATTAGATTCCTGTAAGATACATGGTTTTGAAAGATATTCTCGCAGTTAGTAGCTTGTCTTTTCACTTTTTTGGTAAAGTCTTTTGATGAATACAAGTTTTTAATTTTTATGAGGTCACATTTATTTATTTCGTCTTTTGCGTTTGTGCCTTTGTTATTATATTAAATAATCCACTGTTGAATACTAGGCCTGACCATGTTGGCCCTGCTTGCTCTTCTAAGATTTTTATGGTTTTGCTTTGCACTTTTAGGTCCTTAATCGATTTTGAATTTATTTTTGTGTTTTGTTTTCGTGTATGTTTTTGTTTTGTTTTGTATATGGCATGGGTCCTGTTTCATTTTTCTGCACGTGGAAATCCAACTTTCCTAGCACCATTTATTGAAGTGACTCTTCTTTCCCCATCAAATGGACTTAGCACCCTTGTCAAAAATCAGTTTACCATAGATGTTTGTATTTATTTCTGGACTATCAATTTTATTCTACTGGTGTATGTGTTTATTGTTATACAAGTACCAGGCTGTTTTGACTACTGTAGTTGTATAAACAAACAAACAAACAAAAAAAAACCAAACCCATTTGCCGTCGAGTCGATTCCAACTCATAGCGACCCTATAGGACAGAGTAGGACTGCCCCATAGGTTTTCCAAGGAGAGGCTGGTGGATGCAAATTGCTGACTTTTTGGTTAGCAGCTGAGCTCTTAACCATTGTGTCACCAAGGCTCCAATAGCTGTATAGTATGTTTTAAAATTAGGAAGTGTGAATCCTCCTACTTTATTCTTCTCTTTCAACATTACTTTAGCCATTCAGGGCCTCTTTCCATTCCATATAAAGTTGAGGATTGCTTTCTGTAAAGAAGACTGCTGGAAGTTTGACTGGGATTGTTTTGAATCTATAGATTGCTTTGGGTAGTATTGAAATCTTAACAATATTAAGTCTTCCAATCCATGAACATGAAACGTCTTTCCATTTATTTAAGTCTTCTTTAATCTCTTTCAGCAGTGTTTTATAGTTTTCATTGTATAAGCCCTTTAGGTCCTTGGTTAGATTTATTCCTAGGTATTCTGTTAGATGCTATCATAAATGGAATTGTTCCCTTAATTTCCCTTTCAGATTTTTCTTTGCTTGTGTATAGAAACCCAACTGATTTTTGTTTGTTGTCCTAGTACCCTGCAACTTTGCTAAATTCCTCTATTAGCTCTAGAAGTTTTCTTGTGGATATCTTGGATTATTCTTTAATTGCTTTCAAGTGTCTTTTGGCTATATCCTCTATTAGACTAAAATCTCACTAAAAATTTTAGTTTTCTAGAAAACTCAAATGTACATGGTAGGCACTCAGTAATTAACCTCTGAATGATACACTTATTAAGATGAGTTCTTTCCATTTTTTGAAGATGGGGGAGCAGAGTTTCTACTGTAATTTTACTGTCACATAGAGTCAAATATGATGAAAATACCCTGTTTTCTTCCTTTTATATGATGAATAATGGAAGCCTTTGGAGGGAAGGAAAAGTCTCTACTCTTCTGCATGACTCCAATATTAAAGGAAAATCACCTCAGGGAGAATGGCCTTTGCTCAGAGCACAAAGACAGGTGCCGCTCAAAGAAGACAGAACAGCCCAGCTCAGTAGTCAGAGAGCCTTGGTTTCAGACACGGAGAGCCTCTCCGTGTCCTGAGGGTGAGCAACCAAGTGCAGTTTTCATCTTCAGTGAGGAAAGTATGTGGTGGCATCCAGCAGTCCACCAAGAACTTGCATTGGCTGCAAGCCCGTGAATGCATTAGGCTCAAGAGCTGGGCTGCCTTCGCATAAAACTCCTTTCAGGGAAATGATGCAAGAAGTATAGTCACACTCCTCTCTCCTCACTCAATTACCAGACGGGAAATTGAGTTTTAGCAAGAACATGACAGCTATTAGGTATATTGTTTATTAAACATGCAATCAATCATCAGGGATTTTCATAGAGAAAATTCAGTAATATGTAGGGGAAATTTCATTAATTGAGATTAATCTTGATGTATCTTTCCAAAAGATTTGAAAGCATTAACTATGTTTTATTATGGCAGGAAGATGTATGATCTATATGTATGAACTCCAAGTTTGCTGAGCTCTAGAAGCATGTCCCTTTCTTGCTGTAGGAAGTTAAAGATTGTTTGACAGAATTTTCAAAGAGAACAGGTCTTCTACCTCAATTCTATACAGTAGCTGATTGCTGTAACTCTTGAATGCTCAGCCATTTCATTATTAGATTCTAATTTGTCCCACTATAAATCACTTTAAGGTTGATATACTGAGTAGGAAAACCTAATAATCCTGTCAAAAATCTGTGAAGTCTCTGCTACCTGATACGTGTGGCCTCCAGGTAGTTGAACATTACTACATTATCAAGGACAGCATCATTAAGTGAGGGGGCAGACCAGGTATCTAGGGCAAAAGTGCTGATCAGATACAAGCTACTGGATTTGGTGTCCTCAGCGGTCTACATCAAGGGAAACATGTGGGCCTGAAAAACTGCACTGCATTAAACAAATCAGAAGCCTTTTTATCAATCTTGAAAAACAGAAATGTAACAAAAGCTGTACAAAACGAGATTGCTACTGTCAAAACAGGAGATTTTGATGAAATTCATATCTTTAAAGTCTATTTCTGTGGCAAAATGTGGTTTATTTGAGGTTTATCCTAAGAGTTTTGTCAAATAAAAATAAATAAATTTTTCTGTTTGTCAAACGCAAGTATTTCTCGAGGGCAGTTGTTTCTTTTAGAAACCTTCACTGAATCAATTTTTTAAAGAACATTATCTAAACAAGGGTAAAATTTTTCTCCACTTTTGCATAGATTTTAGAGAGCTGTAAAGACTATGAGGGTCCATGTAATATCAGCATTTTTAAAGTTGAACAAAATTAACTAGAATTTAAATGACTTGATCAATGTCATGATTAGTTTGGTGGCAGAGTCAGGAGCAATAGCTGAGAACAGGGAGCATTCACTTACTATGTGGTAGGTGCTCTTTTATGTGCCTAACATGTATTAACTTCTATAGATGATGACAACCCTCTCAGGCAGGTATTATTATCATCCCATGGTACAAATGAGGAAACTAAAGCACAGAGAGGGTAAGTGATTTGTCCAAGGTCTCACGCCTGGTGACTGGCAAAGCCAGGATTCAAACCCAGACAGTCGGGCAACAGATCTCTATTTAAATCTTTTTTTTTTTTTTTTTTTGGTGTGGGTAGTGGGACGGATATAATTTTTTAACAGCTTTATTATTATAGTTTACATGCAATAAAATTCACCAGTTGAAAATGAACAATTAAATGAAATTTGACAAATATAATCCAGTTAGGTAGCCACCACCACAATGAAGACGCAGAACATTTCCATCATCCCCAAGAGTTACCTGTGCTCCTTTGCAGTCAATCCACTTCTTGCCCTACTACTGATCCTTGGATATCACCAGTTTTCTTTCTTTCATTATAGTTTTGCCTTTTCTAGAATTTTATATGAATGGAATCAAATAGAATATAACATTTTGTGTCTCAGTTCTTTCATGAAGCATCATGCTTCTGAGATGCATCCATATTGATGTGTATAAGTATTTTGTTCATTTTTACTGTTGAGTAATATTCCATTCTATGGATAAACCATGTTTTTGTCCAGTTGATGGGCATTTGAATTATTACAAGGTTTTTGCTATTGTGAATAAAGCTGCTATGAATATTTACACATAAATTTTTGTTTTTGTTGTTTTAATAGACAGATTTTCAGTTTTTTTTGGCAAATAACTAGGAGTGAAATTGTTAAGTAATGGGTGGTAGTGGTATCTTATTACGGTCTTAATTTGCATTTCCATAATGCCTAATGATGTTGAGCATATTTTCACATGCTTATTAGAATTTCATATATCTTCTTTGTTTCAATGTTTGTTCAAATCTTTGGCCCAGTTTTTAATTAGGTTGATTATCTTCTTGCTATTGAGATGCAAATGTTGTTGTAAATATTCTAGATTTGTGTCTTAGATCATGAATATTAGACCTTTCTTCTTTCATAACATATGAATTGAAAGCTATAAATTTCCCTCTAAGCACTACGCTAGCTTCATCTCACAAATTTTGATATGTTGTGTTTTAATTTTCATTTTCCAAGTACTTTCTAATTTCACTTGTTATTTCTTTTATTTATTTATTTGTTTATTGTGGTAAATATGTATGTAGCAAATCATTTGCCATTTCAATCTTCTTTACATGTACAATTCAGTGCCATTAATTACGTTTATTATGTTGTTCAACCATCAACATTTCTTTTTGATGCATGTGTGTTATCGAAGTGTGTTGTTTAAATCTAAACATTTGGTAATTGTCCAGATCTTTCTGTTACTTATTTCTAGTTTACTTCCATTGTGGGTAGAGTATATACTTTGTATGATCCTTTTAAATTTGTTGAGAACTATTTCATGTCTCAGCATATGTTGTATCTTGGTAAATGTTCCAAGTGTACTTGAAAATAATGTGTATTCTGTGTTTGGGTGGAGTATGCTATAAATGTCACTTATGCCAAGCAGATGTTTAGTGTTCGAGCCTTCTGTATTTGTTATGAATTGCATGGTGTCCCTCAAAAATATGTGCTGGAATCAACCTTATCCCTGTGGATGTAATCCTATTTGGGAACAGGGTTTTCTTTGTTATGTTAATGAGGTAATATCAGTGTAAGGTGTGTCTTAAACCTATCACTTCTGAGATTAAAAGGAGCAAATTAGGCACAGAAACAAGCAAGCATGAACAGCGGAAAGGTATATACCACAGGGAAATCTAAAGAAATGGAGACAAGGATTTTTCCCCAGATTGGACAGAAAGAGCTTTTCCCTAGAGCTGGTACTCTGAATACGGACTTCTAGCCTCCCAAATTTTCTGTTTGTTAAAGCCACCCATTTGTCATATTTCTATTATAACAGCACTAAGTAGAAACTAAGACTTTTTGTTGACATGTTCTAACAATTACTAAGACAGGAGTGCTGAATTCTCTAAATATAATTGTTGACTTACCTATTTCTCTTTTTAGTTTTTTCATATTTTGCTTCATATTTTTGAAGCTCTTTAGCTGTGTGTATCCACGTTAATAATTATTGTGTCCTCTTGATAATTTGACACCCTTTCATTATAAAATATTCCTCTTTATCTATGATAATATTCCTTGCTCTCAAGACTATTTTGATAATAACACAGCCACTCCTGCTTTCTTTTAATTAGCATTTCATGGTTCTTTTGTTTAGTATTTGCATAGCATTTCTATCTATTTATCTATAAACTGTGTCTTTATATTTAAAGTTAGTATTTCATAGACAAATATAGTCAGTGTTGCTGTTCTTGAATTTCTTTTTGGACATTCTGTTTTATCTCTACTGTTAGATTGTAGGCTATACCTGCTTTATTTGTAGTGAATGTTCTAGGGTTCATAATATATATTTTTACCTTATCACAGGCTACTTTC
>NW_004444302.1:309280-311538 GCF_000243295.1 Trichechus manatus latirostris | reverse complement strand
AAATCAGTGAGATCACCCATCTCTATTTGGTTTCCTGCTCCCTGTGCTGTGGCCTGCAATCTGCCTCCAGGCAATAAACTGGAGCAATCCTAGAGTCGCATTTCTTTCTTTTTTTTTTTCATGAACCACAATCCTGCACTGCCTGTTGGCCAACGTCTGAAAACAATTGCTTAATATGTTTTTGTCCAGTTTTCTAGCTGATGATGGGAGGCCCATTCTCACAATTGTTAATTCTTTTACTAAGTCTTTTTTAGCTGTAATTTTCCACACGTTATGTCAAAATCTAAGTTAATTTCTGCCACTTGCTTGCTGTGTGATTTGAGCAAATTACTGAACTTTATTAAAAAGTATCTGGGACTAGCTATGTGAATAATAAGGAAGTGCATCCTCAATTGGCTTAGAATTTTGGTTAAGAAGTGAAGGTCCTGATGATTGCTCAAGTAGAAATTCTGGGTGCTCAGCAAGTTAATGAATATCTCTTACTCTCATGTCCACATTTTTTGAAGTTATTAATAAACATTATGCCTATTTTATAGAATTGTTGTGAAAAATGAAATAATGTATATATAGAAAACTTAATGCAATACCTGTGACATTTTATTACTCATCAGATGGGAATTGTTCTATAAAAGGATATCATGGTTGATAAAGTACAGGGTCAGTGCAAACAAGGGAAACACACAACAGCCACAACAATGGACTCAAATATATCAATGATCATAAAGATGGTGCAGGACCAGGCAACATTTTGTTCTGTTATACGTCAGGTCACTATGAGTTGGAGCAGATTCAAAGGCAACTAACAACAACAACAAATTATCGTTTTGAAATAAAATCTCCATTAATATATTTTAATGAGAAATATATGCTAGTAAATGGCTTTATATGTTGTAATATTGCTACAAGAGGACAATATAGTTTAATATACTAACTCACATTTTTTAGGATAAGTTATTAGCCGGAATCGATTCCTCAGCAAATAGCAACAAACAATAACGCAACTTAGAGCCGAGCAAGTTTATTCTATTTCCATAAGGATGCCATTTCAACAAACATTATTGTAAATGTATTATTCATAAAACACTGTACTGGGCACAAGGGATAAGGGACTATTGATAAGACATAGTCCATGCTATCATATATCTTACAATCTAACAGTTGATTCTCCTTTGAAAGACCTCCTCCATTCATGTAAGTGTATAACTACCCTAAACCAGTTTGGTATAACATCTGTAAAATAATTCCTTTAAAGTATTGCAATTTTTATGTTGTGTATAAAGCACTCCTGCCTGTTGTATATTATCTGTGGATTCTTTTTTTTTTTTAGGACTACTGTGGTCTGCAGTAAAGAAGGGTCTATCCTTCCTGCCTATACATCTTTGTCCTGACCCAAGGTGCCCCAGCCTCATAGCACTGCATTAGGTTCCCATTTAACAATTTTTATACAACTTGCTCTGTGACATTGGTTGCATTTTTCACAATGTGTCAATATTCTCATTATTTTCGTTCTTTTTGTTCTATTTCTATTTATCTAGCTTCCCTGCCCCTCCTTAGCTTCTCAGCTTTGTTTTAGAGTAACTGTTGACCATTTGGTCTCATACAGTCGATTATTTAAGGAAGCACAGTATTCATGGGTGATATTGTTCATTTTATAAGCCAATCTATTGTTTGGATGAAAGGTGACCACTGGGAATTGCTTCAGTTCCAGGTTCAAAGGGTATTTTAGGGCAATAAACTCGGGGGTTCCTCTAGTCTCTATTGGTCCAAAAAGTCTGACCATTTTTAGGAATTTGAGATTTGGTCTACACTTTTCTCCCTTTCTGTCTAGGACTGGTCGGTAGTGGTAGCTGGGTACCATCTAATTCTTCTGGTCTCCAGCTAGATGAGGCCATGGTTCATAAGGGCTATTATTCCTGTGGACTAGTTTCTTCTTTGAAACTTTGGTTTCCTTCATTCTCTTTTGTTCCATACAAGTAGAGACCAATAGTTGTATTTTAGATGGCTGCTAAGCTTTTAAGACCCCAGACACTACTCACCAAACTAAGAAGTAGAACACAATCTCATTCCCTTCTGTCTTGTCTTGCAAAATAACATAGAACATATTTTTTGCTGCAGCAAACATTTACATAAGGGCATTTTGACATCTTATATTTAAAAAGGAGTCTCCCAAGATTTAACTAAGTGTCACATAATAAAGACAAAACATTAACAATCTCTACTCTTCATGTACATAACACACTTAAGATATGACAGCATTT
>NW_004444302.1:291102-292099 GCF_000243295.1 Trichechus manatus latirostris | reverse complement strand
TGTTAAATATTAATGAAAATTGTGACTATGATTTGTTTAGTATTATTGATGTACACACACATACACGCACATACACACACACGATAACAAGTCCTTACATGAAGCTGGTCATTCTCCTCTCCACTTCATCTTTGATGCAACAGAGCAGCACAGATGTTAAAATCTCACAGTGTGGAAGTGTCAGTGTCAAGGATTCCATTTAGATTGATTTAATTTCATATCCTACAGTTTCTCTATTACTTCACACTGCTTCTCTAGCAGCAAGAGTAGGAGTATTTAAGATCAACTGATTATGAAAAAGTAAGTTGATATATCTGTTAACTCACTATTGGCAAACACTTTCAAAATCCCCTTGGTATTTATATATTCTTTTTCACCATAAGTAATACAAACCTGGTTTCCTGTATGTCATCTCTCTCCGTCTGTGCCTCTCTATCTTCACTTCCCTTTCTTTAAGTGTGAAAATTGCATTGCCCAACAATACTCTGCCTAGATCAGAATCCCACCTAGCTCCAGTTTTGTTCATAGACAGGTGTACATTGATAATAATTAATTCTCTGAGCGTTTCTGCCAAGTCCACAGCTGCTTCTTTGCACAACTGGCTGTCTCATAAAACCAAAAACTCAAACTCATTACTCTCGAGTCAATTCAAACTCATGGCAACCCTGTGTGTTACAGAATTGAACTCTATAGAGTTTTCTTGGTGTAATCTCTACGGAAGCCCACGAGGCTTTTCTTCTATGATGCTGCCGGGTGGGTTTGAACCACCATCCTTTAGATCAGTGGTCGAGTGTAAACCGTTTACACCACCCAGGGGCCTTGGTGGGTTGAAATAGTGTGTGAATAAATGTAGCAGAAGCCTTGTTATATTTTTTCCTCCAGTGAATATATAATGAGAAATCAATGGAAAGGAAGAACAGGTCTGGGGTGGATTAACTGTGGTGGGCAGATTGACCATGAAACTAAAGAAGCTCAAACTTTAGGGCCCTTCACTTCC
>NW_004444302.1:288324-289395 GCF_000243295.1 Trichechus manatus latirostris | reverse complement strand
GGTATTAAATCAGATTATGTAAAACATAATTATAAAGGAAATAACACTTATGATTTTGTAAATTATGCCTGACGTTTTGTATCACTTTGTTACCTAATTCACAGAACAACCCTGTATGAATGTTACACTTGAGGAAAACAGAATCTCATGCTGATTCACTAACTCGTCCAACATCACACAGTGAAGTAGTTTAGAAACAGTGTCGTGAATTCAAGTAATTTCTATGCCATATTCTATGGTTTCCTTACTAAATCTAGCTTACTGAGAAAGTATGCCTATGCTGCAAAAGGAGAATAAAGGTAGCATTTTATAATGGGCAGATATTTTCCAATAATATCCACCCCACACATCCATCTATCCATTCATTCACTTATTCAACAAATACTGTTTTACCCTTAATTATGTACCAGGCTCTGGGAAAATCATCTTTGGCCAAGAAGAAAGAATCCACCATTGTTTAGATATGGTTTATGATTTTATAATTCAGAAGACACAATTTAGATACTTCTTGTGAAGTACAATATATTGAGGGATTTTAAAGTGCTCATAATGATTACTTTTTCACATTTGTACCCTTCTCCCCTGCCCAAGTGACACTTGATAAGGGCATAACATGAGTTGAATGGAGAGCTGTGGAGAAATTTTATTTGTTCCGTGTTCATGAAATTACACAGTTCTCACTCACGCAAGTTTAATGGGACAAGCTGATTGTTTATAACATACTTAGTTAGATATTTTATTTTACATTGTTAATAATTATATCACACAACTAAGCATGCTGGGCCTTTATCAAAGACAATACTGTGTGTATGTGAAGCCATGTCACATTTCTCCATTGCCCACAGAACCCGGGCTCTGACTATATTTTACACCTCTGTATTTTGTGAGAGGAGAAGAGAGGAGCTATGACTAGTCAAGGTCAGTGGACTCTGTGAAATTTATGAATGCCAGTTCCAGCCCTGTAGTATAGAATATTACATTATGAGAACCTCTTCTTTCTTACCATTTCCCAGCATCCTTAGAGGTCACATGTAGAGGAGAGGTGTAATAGTGTTTGACTCCATTTACTTT
>NW_004444302.1:285216-286709 GCF_000243295.1 Trichechus manatus latirostris | reverse complement strand
GGAAAGAATATAGCTATCTGAAATAAACATGAAGTGTAATAGAGAATCCAGAAATCTATGGCCTTGCAGTGCTGAAAAAAATCAAGAACTTCTGGACTCCAAATGTATATGAGAGTCAAATAGGCTTTGAGCAGAAAGGCCCAGTGAGATTTCACACTTGAACAAAGTGACTCAGCATTATAGCAAAGGTCAGATTAAGGATATAACCTCTCCACTAAAATCTGATAGCTTCAAGACAGCTGCCACTAAATTTAGAGAAAGAAGCAAGGGATAAGTTATCCATGGCCCCTGAGTTGGTCTATAGGACAGAGTGGAACTGCCCCATAGGGTTTCCAAGACAGAAGCGGATTGCCACATCTTTCTCCCAGGGAGTGGCTAGTGGGTTCAAACCACTGACCTTTTGATTAACAGCCAAGCACTTTAACCACTGCACAACCAGAGCTCCATAAGAGATGAGTTTGTACAGAAATTTAGCAGTTTTGTAACAATGACTAGGAAAAAATTGTGAGAGAGCTCACTGGCACATGGGACTTCCTAGAAAAATGTGGTTCAGAAGCCTACTAGGTTTTTGAGAGAATTATATTACCAAATCAACCACAAACTTTGTCTGGGGGAAAAAATATTGTAACTTTTCCGAGAGCCTTAAAACAATCCTTGCACAGGAAGGAGGGTACAACAGCTGCATAGCACCCCATGAAAGCATGCTCTCAAACACATATTTTTTATGTCACTAAGGGGAATCATGGACAAGGAAGAGCCTCTCAGAAAGTAGAGCCAGAATCTGCAGAGAAAAATTGGCAAGGAGCTTTTCCCAGAGACCAGAATCTGGACCCTCACCATGTCTGTCCATCGAGATTTCAGAATTTATATGCACTAAGGACTGTTCGGGATATACTCAAGGTCATACTTTGGCTCTCGTGGACTAGTTCTAATTTTCTTTCGGTTTCAACTTGAACTCGCATATCACACGCAAGTAAAATTTTGCTAAAGATCATTCAAAAGCAGCTGCAGCAGTATATTGATAGGTAACTGCCAGAAGTTCAGGCAGGATTCAGAAGAGGACTTGGAACAAGGGATATCATTGCTGATGTCAGATGGATCCTGGCTAAGAGCAGATAATACCAGAAAGATGTTTACCTGTATTTTATTGACTATGCTAAGGCATTCAACTGTGTGGATCATAACAAATTATGGATAACATTGCGAAGAATAGGAATTCCAGAACAATTAATTGTGCTCATGAGGAACCTGTACATAGACCAAGAGGTAGTCGTTCGAAAAGAGCAAGGGGATACTGCGTGGCTTAAAGTCAGGAAAGGTGTGCATCAGGGTTGTATCCTTTCACCATACCTATTCAATCTGTATGCTGAGCAAATAATCTGAGACGCTGGACTATATGAAGAAGAACGGGGCATCAGGATTGGAGGAAGACTCATTAACAACCTGCGTTATGCAGATGATGTAACCTTGCTTGCTGAAAGTGAAGAGGACTT
>NW_004444302.1:282555-284082 GCF_000243295.1 Trichechus manatus latirostris | reverse complement strand
TATGGAGCACAGTTCTACTCTGACACACATGGGGTCTCCATGAATTGGAAATGACTCCACGGCAACGGGCTTGTTTTTGGTTTATTGTGGTCATGTCCCTGTTACAATATTTTTTATTGAATGTGGTTTGGAGAGCACATTGCTTGACTTGCTAGGTCTTAGGTTGCAAGAACACAAGGTGCCTTATCCAGGTTTGATGAGTAGGAAGGACTGTGTATCATCCAGAGATCCTATATTTTGAGCTGGCTGGAGTGACTGGTTAAAACTTGAGGTGTCTCCCTGGGGACGGGAAGAATGTTTTATAAATATGCGGGAGCAGGGAATGAGATATATGATGACCAGAAGGGTAGACTCTTGTAGAAACTGATTAGATACTTACCAAATCCATTCCCTCTTCCTAGGCACCCTGCAACATTTCTCAGCCCCCTTGCACCTCTAAGAGGCCGTATGACTAGTTCCTGCCAATTCAAAGTGGGTGGAGGTGGCATATTACTTTTGGACCTAGGCATTGTAATGACAATGTCCTGAACCAGAATCAGCATAAGGCTGATTCCTATGAGGTTGAGTTCAAATATACCTCCGCCTTCCTACTTCTCCATTATTTCACTTTCTATTTCTCTGCTGGGTTTGATAATTTGCCACAGCAGTCACAAAGAACTCACAAGAACTCGCAGACTGTATTCATGATTACATGGTTTGTCAGGGTAACAATGCAGAAGTAACAGGATATATAATTTGGGTTGCAACATCAGAAAACTCAGGGTACAACTCAGGGTCAGGTATACGGGTGAGGACTGGGAAGGTCCCCAAAGAAGAGAGTATGTCTCTCGCTTTGTCAGACAGTCAACCAGGGCAGCTTCAGATAAGTTTCCAGCTGTAACAGGTCTTCCTCAGGTGGCTCTCCAGCAGCTCTCCTCTCATCAGGGCATCTCTGCCCTCAGGTTCCATGGTTTTTATAAGCCAGCCCATATAATCCTTGTTAGTTACAAGGCAGGATCCCTAACCAATCTGGGTAAAGGTCAGCTACTGGGTAGGTATCCTTAGCCAAACCGTGTAAAGGTCAGATTGGGTTCCCCCTCTCCCTGAGCCAATCCATGTAAAGGTCACCCTGGGTGGGAACCCCCAGCCAATCCAGATATAGGTCATCTACCTGGTGCCTACCCCTGCCCCAGCCTATCCGGGTAAAAGTGGGTCACTGGACAGGGCTCAAGAACCAGGACCAAAAGGCCAAATTGAAGGTGATGCCACACCTCCCAGGCTTTTAAAAATCAATGTGACAAAGGAGGCAGTAGTTCATCCAGGCAATTAGACCAGCAGTCCAGTTCCTCCTCTGATTCCTGGCTCTCCTTCTTACTCTGCTGCTCCAGGAGAAAACAGACCAACTGTTGTATCTTGCTTGGATGACTGCTGGCAAGCTTTTAAGACCGCAGGCACTACTCAACGAACTAGGAGATAGAACAGAAACTCTAAAAACAAGACTAGGCTGATTCACTGGACTATTCCATGAAACCATGGCCCTAATCCTTT
>NW_004444302.1:276947-281837 GCF_000243295.1 Trichechus manatus latirostris | reverse complement strand
AAAATATATATATGTTTGCACACACCGCCCACACACACACACATACACACACATTTTACAACATATTTAAGCACTACAACCAATAGGTGCTATTACCTGCATGGAAGTTGGAGGTGACTGGCACCCTGCATGGCCAGCTAATGAGCTTGGTGAGAATTAATTTGTGCCACCCCCAAGTTAGGAGGTGAGGAGGAGAAAACAAGAAGCCATTATAATTCATCATTCCTATATAGATTGGGCAAAACATTTCTGGAATTCTCCCAGACAAAACAAGAAATAGAACCAAGAAAGAAAGGAGAATAAAGAAAGGAAGACAGAGGTGAGCGAGGTATGATACACATTATTTTTTGTGTTGGTGACTTTTCTGGCTCATTCATTTCAGCCCAATGACTGTTCCTTTCATGCTTGCTCAGCCCTTCTCTCCCTGATGGAAGCCGATTGTCTGGTATCAATGATGATGATGTAGTAACTGTGACAGTCTCTAGGGGTATCTCCTTCCTGACAGAGATTGACAAGAAACCATAGAGAGACTTATTCAGGATGGATTTGAGCAGAAAACAGAAAAGGGGAGAGCAGTGTAAGAAGCAGGAGCCCTGGTGGCGCAGTGTTTAAGAGCTTGGCTGCTAACCGAAAGGTCAGTAGTTCAAATCCACCAGCTGCTCCTTGGAAACCCTATGGGTGCAGTGCTACTCTGTCCTGTAGGGTCGCTATGAGTCGGAATCAACTCGAACGCAACGGGTTTTGGGGTTTTTAGTGTAAAAAGCACTCTCAGAATGCTAAAGCTTGATGGATTTTAAAGATCACTGAGTTCTAGTCCTTTGTTTTTCCAAGGGGGAAACTGAGACCCAAAGGTGTTAAAGGGACTGTTGAAGGCTACGGCGATTTCCAGATGTGACACCTTTTCATCAGTCTAATTGCCTGTAAAAGCTGTGGGTGGAGAACTGATCCCAGGGAGTTTCCTCATAGCCAACAATTCTACCACTGAGGAAAAGTTTCACTCTTAGAGTATGCTCTGTCCCTGTGCTCCCTCAGGTGTTCCTGCTTTCTCATTCCAACTCTCAGGGATCAATTTTGAGTAATTCTCCTTAATAGAGCTGTCTTTCTAAAGGGCTACTTTTGCTTAAAGCACTTAAATATTATAAAAATCCCGCATTACCACCGTTCTTTTACTTTCCTAGACATTAGAATAAACCAGTTGAAACAAATGATGTTATTACAGTGATTTTCGTTGTTGATTTTAGCTCCGTAGGCAACGCCAACGTTGATTTACTTCAAGAGGTTTAAGAGCCCTACTGCTGAAAAACCAGATCTGTGTGAATCTGTATCAGGATTCCACCTCTGGCATCTGGACTATCACAGTCCGGGACACCAAATCAGACAGGAGTGAAAACCAGGACTGCCCAGGCAAACCCCACTGTGTATGGCCCACTATCTATCTCTGGCTAGTTTGATGAGAGCAATTAAATTGTGTCTTCCTTTTTCTTTATACTGAGGTCCAGTGTTTCCAGTAACTGCTATCTGAACATTTTGATCCTAGTGACAACAATCAAAGAATTGTCCTTATGCCCACTGGCTATGAAATTCTTGTAAAAACTCCTCAAGGCTGTTCTGACTCTGGTTTTAATGAAAATTTTCAGAACAGTCTTGCTTGATTTTTTTTTTTTAAGGGATTTGGATTTTATTTTATTTGTTTATTTTATTGTCCTTTAGGCCAAAGTTTACAGAGCAAATTAGTTTCTCATTAAACAATTAATACATAAATTGTTTTGTGACATTGGTTGTCAACCCTGTGACGTGTCAACACTCTCCTCTTCTCCACCCTGGGTTCCCTGTTTCCACTTCCAGTTTTCCTGTCCCTTCCTGCCTTCTCATCTTTGATTTTGGCCTGGTGTACCCTTTTTGTCTCCTATACATGATTGAACTATGAAGCACGTTTCTCACATGTGTTATTGTTTGCCCTATAGACTTGTCTAATCTTTGGCTGAAGGGTGAACCTCAGGAGTGACTTCAGTACTAAGTTAAAAGGGTGCCCAGGGGCCATTCTCTCGGCGTTTCTCCAGTATCTGTCAGACCAGCAAGTCTGGTCTTTTTTTTTTTTTGCAAATTTGAATTTTGTTCTACATTTTTCTCCAGCTCTGTCTGAGACCCTGTATTGTACTGTGATCTCTATCAGAGCAGTCGGTGGAGGTAGCCGGGCACCATCTACTTGTTCTAGGCTCAGTCTGGGGAAGGCTGTGGTAATTGTGGTCCATTAGTCCTGAGGACTAATCTTTCCTTGTGTCCTTGGTTTTCTTCATTTTACTTTGCCAGTTGAGCTAGATGTTCCCCAAGACCATGGTCCCAGCACTCAGCCCAGTAACTCAGACCCTCAGGAAGTTTGGATGTGTCTGTGAAGCTTCCATGACTTTGCCTTGGTCAAGTTGTGCTGACTTCCCCAGTATTGTGTACTGTCTTACCCTTCACCAAAGTTACCATTTATCTACTATCTCGTTAGTGTTTTTCCCTCCTCATCCCTCCCCTCACCTATAACCATCAAAGATTGTTTCTTTCTGTGTAAATCTTTTCTTGAATTTTTGTAATAGTGGACTCACACAGTATTTGTCGTTTTGTGACTGACTTATTTCACTCAGCATAATGCCCTCCAGATTCAACCTCTTGCTTGATTTCGATTCAGACACTGTTATCCCTCCTTCTTGACACTGGCCTTTGTTGTCTTTTACCTCTGTTAGGTGACAAAATTCTGAGAAAAGATTAACAAAGCTCACTCTGACCAAGATCCTTTAGCACTAACAAATAAAAGTTTCTTCAATGATGCTGATAATAAATTTTTTTTTAACTTCAATATTTGATCCCATTGTTCTGTATCTGGAGCCCTGGTGGCACAGTAGTTAAGAGCTTGGCTGCTAAACAAAAGGTCGGCAGTTTGAATCCACCAGCCTCTCCTTGAAAAGTCTATGGGGCAGTTCTACTCTGTCTGTCCTACAGGGTCGCTATAAGTGGGAATCAACTCGATGGCAACAGGTTTGGTTTCTTGTGGTTGTTCTCTATCTACCTGGAAAATAGCAAGCCCCCATAGTTGAGGATGACCCAGGACCAGCCAACATTTCGTCCTGTTGTACATAAGGTTGCCATGAGTCGGTGTCAACTTGATGGTAGCCATCTATCTATCTATCGTTGAACTATATTTCTAGGTATCAGGCTCTTTACAGATTTGCTAAATCATTGTGTTTAATTTAAATAATTGCTTCCTGGAATTATAATGAGGAATTATTCAAAGTGTTCTAAGACTATACATCTCTAAAAGGAAAAGCAGAGTGGCATATCTGCATTATCAGGACAAATTATGCTGCCTTAAATAAAATAAGGCTAAAATAATCACTACCTTTTCTCACTTCAGTCTTTATCTCTTTGAATAATTATTTTAATAGAATCAATAATGGAAAATTACTAGAGCACACAGTAGCTTAGATTTTTACTTCTAACAAAAGGATTATCTAAAATATAAGTGACGGTATTGTGTATACAGAATAACACATGCATCATAATTCCAATAGTTATGAAGTAAAGCAGAGAGCCAAAAAGTATTCCTTTTACACTTAGGTTCTTTGAGGATGTAAAAGAGATAATATCATTTGAAGACTTTCTTTTTTTTTTTGTATTAATAAATTCATACTTGATTTTGACAAATATTTAATTACTTGGGTTTTTTGGAAGATGTAAACTTTAGGTCACCTTCAAATATGAAGCTAACGCTCTAATTTTGTATGGCAACTTTCACTATCTCTATCTCCCAGCAGCCCAGGAGAGAATCACAATGCCCATGACTCAATTTCATATAATATTTATGAAACTGTGGTGATACCATGAAGTATGACACTTTTATTCTATAAAACTGAATCTTCATTTCTCTTAAAGACAGCTAAATTTTCTAAAATAAAGTGTTATCATCAAAGTTCATTGTTTTATGAAATCATTAAACAGAATACGATTGACTATTGAAAGTATTGGGCCTGGGAGTGGCAGGCCACAAGGAAAACATTTCAACATCTATAGTGAAAAATCTGTGACAGACAGAAGCTTTTTTCATTTTACTTTGGACCACCACTTTTCCCCATTCTTCTAACCCAATGTTTTCATGCTATCATCCATTAATATTACAAATATTAAATACTTACAATAGGTCAGGTGTCATGATAAACAATGTACATATAAAAATGAACATGTCCTGGTTCATGTCTAAGAGGAGCTCACAGTATAAAGGAAAAGGCAGGTATATGAACAGACAAATCACAGTACAACCTGGTAAATGCTACGGAAGGCTTCTGCGGCAAACACCGTGGCTGCCAAACCAACAGGTATTGCTTTGTGTCTTGTCTTCTCTGTGAATAAACTCTCATTCTAATCAGGTATTGGGTAGAGATGCTTTATCTTAGGTAATGGTCAAATCTATGATCAAGGGATAGCAGTTGACCCAGTTATATCCAATAAAATATTGGAGAAAATCTACTAGGAGTATTCCAGAAAAAAAGTTCCCTAATAAAATGTAAGAATGATGTGAAGAATCAGTCAGTCTCTCTCTCTCTTTCTCTCTTCCCTCCCCTCCTCTGGTGGAGCTCCACCCCGATTCCTGTTCTTAAATATGATCATGATACTTGAGATTTTGGCAGTGATTTTTCAGCCATGAGGTAATAAACCACGAGGTGACCACATCATGAGAATATTGAAGCAGAAGAATGGAAGATGAAAAGCTGACATGGATGAGTACCTGAATCAAGCGCCTACTTCCATAGCGTTTACTATCTGAGGAAAAAAAAAAACAAAGAGCCCTATTTATTTAAGCCAATGTTGCACTTTCTGTTACTGTAGCCAAAAACATCTTCACTACTGCAG
>NW_004444302.1:269566-275621 GCF_000243295.1 Trichechus manatus latirostris | reverse complement strand
GTATCAGACTCTTTCTGCTTCTGTCACGTTGTCTCTGCTCCAATAGGCATTATTTAACATCCAGCTTAGCCCAGATTACATGTCTCCACCAAAAGAAAGATAGAAAGAGGGGGAGAGAGAGAGAGAAGACAAAGGAAGTTGGAACTTGTTTAAAAAAACAATTCAGGGAGGAGAAAACTAAAATAATAACAATAAGCTTTTAAAGATAGGAAAAATATTACATTCCTTAAAGAAGTAGTGGATGCTATCAAAAATTAAAAATAAAAATTTAGAGACTAGGAAAGATATCTTGGAAATGAAATTGAAATATCAATAGAAGGGTTAGAACATAATATCAAGGAAATAATTCACCAAGTAGAAGAAAAAGAGAAAGAATTGCAGTTTAGGATGAAGAATATTTAGAAAATTAGAGAATAAATCTGGAATGACTAAAATTTGAATAACAAGGGTTTCATAACAAGAAAACAGAGGGGAGAAACAAGGTGGCGGGAAATTATTTTTGGAAAAAATCCTCCAAGAAAACTTTCCAGAAGTAAAGACATAAATTCCTTGGATTAAAAGGGCACATTCAGTGACAGAAACATTAATAAACAAAATAAAAAGAAGGGTACAATTACACAAAAACCTACACCAATGATAAAGAGAAAATCTTAAAATATTCCAGAGAGATAGATGAAGTCACATACCAAGGATCAAGGATCAGAATGACACTGGACACCTCACTGGCAACACTGAAATCTAGAAGGCAATGGAGAAATACTTGCAAAATTTTAAGGAAAAATTATTTCCAAACTAAAATATTGTATCCATCTAAACTATCAAATGTGAACTGGAACTCTTCACTGTTCCAGAAGAAGAGCCTGCTCATTGCAGAACTATCAGTTGTGTTGCCCCATGGATGATCCAAACCAGTAATTATGAGGACTGAAAGGGCTGAGTTGATCCTACAACTGGTTACATGGCAGTCATCTCATCACTGGAGCTGATCTATGAGCATCAACTGCAGATATTTATTTGATTGTTTCTTAGCTTGAATGATTTTGGTTAAAGCAAATGAATGATCACATTTTGGTATAAAGATTTTCCAAAAGGACATTGTAGTCAACAGATATGAATTCAAAAAATTCTAGCCCTGACACTTATTCTCTGAGTGATTTTGGATGGGTATTGTAGGCTGGGTTCCCCAGGTTGCAGAATTTAAAGTGGAGTTTAGTAGGAAGGATGTTTATTAAGGTGCCTCCTGGGGATCAATGGCTGGGGAAAGGAGGGGAAGGAAGAAGTACTGGGTAGAGGGAAAAGTCCAGCTTCAATGAAGTTCCAGTGGTGGCCTCAACCAGCCCCATGGGGAGCTCAGAAGCTGGGACACCCTTCAGAGTTGTCCTGAGTTAGGCTAAGACAGGGACGTTTTGTGCTCAATTACTTTCATCCTTTCAACAGAGATTTATCAGTACAGAAAATCCATTTGATTGTTTGCTAGAACAAGGACAATGGTAACATAGGGATAGAACTCATTGGCATGAATGGAATTATTCTGAGGCATTCTAAATAACACAAAGGTAGCAAAAATAAGAAGCTGACCTATTAGAGAAGGGGAGATTTTTCAGGCTGGGGATTTTACACCAGGATGAGAAACCCAGCCACGGCTGCCATTTAAAAGCTGCCCTGAGTGCATTCAGATACTTGGAACTATTTTTAGGCCTCATCATCTTCCTGACAAAGCTTTTCTATTTTCAGGTCACAAGAAAATTGGAAACCACCCTGTACAGAGGTTGCATTTTAACTTGCAATTTGTAAAATATCCATTTCCAGATGAAAACTAGGCTTCTATACTCAACATGCAGTTGTAAAATGCAGCTTTGTCTTTAGCAAGGGAGGTACTGTAACTAGCATAAATCATTCACTCCATGAAACTCTATGAATAAAATAGTGTTTTTTAATTCTTTCTTCCAGGATTCTTAAGATTAATGAGACCAAGATTTAAAAGAAATCAAACCAACAATGATTGTTCTTGCTGATGTACAGAAACCCATATGCCTCACTCCATCCATCATGAATTGACATAAATCAATTAATCTATATACTGACAAATATTAAATGATCATCTACTATATATTTTATGCTGTCCTGAGCATTATGGATAAATCCAACTTGAATATAAAATACGGACTCTGCCCTTATATTGTATATTACCTAGTTATTCAAGACCCAAAGAACCTGAAAAATTATAGTTACAAACTTGAGTGTATCAGTTGGGGTTTGGGGTTGCAAGCTGAAACTGATTTTGGCTAATGTGAGCAGAAAATAGATGTATTAGAAGGATACCTGTCAGTGTGCGGAATTGACAGGATGGCTAGAGAAGCAGGCTCAGCAGATGAAAACACAGAGATGCCGTCTCAGAACAGAACATTACCCGCTGTTCTCACTGCTGCTGAGCCCAGCCCCTGTGGCAGACGCTGCCATAGTTGCACATCTAATTGCTCCTTTCCTTTGCCTTTGTGACACTTTCCCAAACCTCAGAGTCCCTGACCAGAGAGTCCAGCTGTCCTGGGTTGGTCGCCAGTGGCAGAAGGGTGGAGTTTCTCCATTTTTGGTCCTGTCTCCCATGAAGATTCCCTTTAGAAAGGATTCCTCCAAACTAACCAGGGGAATTGGTGCTGTGAAATTAAATGTTTACTACAATATGAATTTCTTGGAGTTTTCTGGAGTCCAGTGGACAAAGGTCAAAAAGGATGGAGTAGCCAGGGGAAGGGATAAACTGAGGTGTGTAGGCCCAGGGCTAGGGGCACTGGGGTCCAGGAAGTAGGGCATGGCTGGGGCTGCGAGCCTTAGTAATGCTGCATGATCAGAAGCCTTGGTGCTGCAATTCAAGGAGGGCAAACGCCACTCCACAATCCCTGAGATGCTCTAACCCTCCTGCTTCTACCACCCTAAGTGGTTGTGTCCCCCAGTGTCTTGTGGGGTCATTCCTCTGTCACCTGGTCATAAAGACCATTGGGCCTGAGAGCTAGATGGGACCATGGAGATCAAGCTGGGCTGAAGGATGTTCCATATTTTGCAGAGGACAGCTCTCAGGCCCGGAGGAGAGTGGTTTCCTCAAGACTGGCCACTGAGCAGCCGAGGCAGAATCAGAACCAGCATTTTGAAAGAGGGTAAAGAGCAATGGGGAATTACCAGAGCCTCAGTCAGAGGTCCGCAGATTTCAGAAGTGTGTAGATTTAGGAAATAAAGATTTTACAGAAGCACCCATGGACTTGAAGAGTATAACTGAGCTCTTATTTTCTATTCCAATAATAAGTGACAAAAGTCACCCCATCAGAATTTGGGAATATGAAATGAATAAGACCAGTTACACCACTCGACACCATAACTCCATGAAAATCACATCTGTGAGAGCTGTTGCAGGACAGCCATGCCTCCCGCTGCCTTTCCATGGGATATAAATCAATTGAAATGCCATTCCAGCACTGCGCTCTAGCGAATATCAAATACCAAATGCTTCCCTATGCTGACAGTAAGTGGGCTCCATTGGTTTTTTCCTCTGACTCCAGTGGTATCCCACTAATGAAGCCTGCCTCTGTGGACTTTTGCTGTCTTTGCTAACGTGCGTGTGGGAGGTATGTGTATCAGAGGTCCCAGCCGCGTGAGAGCAGTTTGTGGATAAAGAGCTTGTGCTCTGGTATGACGAGGGGTCTTAGAACCACAGCCTACCCTAGAACATCTAACTGAGGACAGTATTGCAGCCACAAACTTACCTCTTATCAAAGCAAGTTTGCATTTCTGGAGGGTGTGCGTGATGTCAGACCTATGTCCATTATAGAACATAAACTACTACAATAAAAGGATCCTGAAGGGATAATTCGCGACAAGGTTTGTCTACTTGCAAACTATGATGTAAAGCCCTGTTTCTCAAACTCGGCTGCACGTTGGAATCACCTGGAGAGTTTTTAAAAAATATGACTGATTAGACCCCACCCACAGAGACTCTGATTTAATCAGCATTGGCTCTGGCCTTAGCATGGGGATTTTTAAAAGCTCTCAGTGATTTTAATGTGCAGCCAAAGTTGAACACTGCTGGTGGAAAAAATATGTGCTGTGGTTCAAGGTTAGAGAAGGCACTTGTCTTAGGCATCTAGTGCTGCTCTAACAGAAATACCACAAGTGGATGGCTTTGACAAAGAGAAATTTATTTCTTCACAGTAAAGTAGGCTAAAAGTCCAAATTCAGGGCATCAGCTCCAGGGGAAGGCTTTCTCTCCCTGTCAGCCTTCTCATCAATGTTCCCCCAGACTAGGAGCTTCTCTGCCCAGGGACCCTGGTCCAAAGGACAAGCTCTGCTCCTCCCGGCACTGCTTTCTTGATGATCTGAGGTCCCCCTGTCTCACGGCTCACTTCTGTCTTTTATATCTCAAGAGATTGCCTCAGGACACATTCCAGTCTTGTAAATTGTGTCCTGCCTCATTAACACAACTGCCGCCCATCCTCTCTCATTAACATCATAGAGGCAAGATTTACAACACATAGGAAAATCACACAATACCAGGAATCATGGCCCCCCCAAACTGATACACACTTTTTTGGGGGGACGTAATTCAATCCATGACAGCACTCTTCCACTGAGTTGGTGGTGTTGTTGTTAGTTGTCGTCAAGGCAGTTCTGACTCATGGTGACCCCATGTATAACAGAAAGGAACCTTGCCTGGTCTTGTGCCATCTTCATAATCACTGGTGTGCCGTAATCCATTGTTGTGGCCACTGTGTATTTGGAGTGCTTTCCAACCTAGGCGGCTCATCTTCTAGCACTATATCAGACAGTGTTTTATTGTGATCCAGAGTTTTCATTAGCTAATTTTCAGAAGTAGATCACCAGGCCTTTCTTCATAGTTTGTTTTTGTCTGGAAGTTCTGCTGAAACCAGTCCACCATGGATGACCCTGCTGGTATTTGAAATACCAGTGGCATAGCTTCCACCATCACAGCAACACACAAGCCACCACAAACTGACAGACAGATGGTGGTCCACTGAATTAGTCATGGGGCATGCTCATGTTTGTTGCATGCCCCAGCTCACTCAGTCACATTCATACACTTGCTAGGTTTGCCCAGCTTCTACTAGTGATAGTGTGTGCATGGTGCGGGGGGGGTAGGGGGAGTGGGAAGCATGCTTCCAGAGTGTGGAAAGGAGCTGATCACTTACAGTAAGTTTTCTCTATGTGTACTTAACTTGCTGATATTTTTCTGGATGCCTATCATGAGCATAGAATTTTTCAGAAAAAGTTGGCAACATATGGTCATTTTTTAGACTATTTATTGCTATTACACTGGAATCGATTGTCAGGTCAAATGATAAATAGGTTCATTATTTAAATGAATCATTTGGGGTGGCATGAAGGGCTTGGTTCCAGGCAGCTTACTTCCTCGCATTCATATTTGGGGTGCTCAGGAGACCACAGTGAGGAAACTTGCCCAGAAGGGAAGAGGGATTTCCACTATGCTAGTCCTTGGGGACCTCAAAATATTGGGGGAGTGGGTTAAATTTTTGTAGATAGCTCAGAGAAGGAACTGGACTCTGCTATTCTTCCAATGAAGCTCTAAAGAAGTGCCCTGCTTACTCTGAAGCCAGAGTCATAGTTTCTCTCTACTAACAATAAAATGTGTGTAATAAGAATTCACATTTATAAAGAAGAAGAAAGGAAAACACTTTAGCACTGTGCTATTTCAAAATGCAGAAAAGGCATCTGATCAGATGATTGATTCTCATCTGTCATGAAAAGCTTTCTTGTAAAGGAAAAAAAAGTCATCTCACTATGTTTCTAACAGTAAAATGGATGATTCTCATTTCCTGCCTAATGAATTATTTACATACCCCACTAAAGTCCATTTATAGTCAATCTACACTTAGGTAATGCTTCAGAACATGGCATACTTATTTAGTAAAGAATCTCCTCTGAATTTAATATACCATTACCCATTGCTGTCGAGTCAATTCTGACTCATAGCAACCCTATGGGGACAGAGCAGAACTGCCTCATAGGGTTTCCAAGGCTGTAATCTTTTTTT
>NW_004444302.1:261164-267995 GCF_000243295.1 Trichechus manatus latirostris | reverse complement strand
TTCTTTGTTCCTCTTACTCTCCTGTGCTGAGTTCCTTAGGTTTGTGAATTTTTTTCACTTCTTTTGTTTTGTAGGTTTTGTTTTTACTGAGACTTTATGTTTTTCTCCATTTTGATGAGTAGGTTTGTTAACTTTCTTTGTGGTTACCTTGAAATTTACCCTTATCTTCCTAGATTTGAACCAGACTATTATTACTTGGTATCGCCAAGGCTATAATCTTTATGGAAACAGACTGCCACATCTTTCTTCCACAGAGTAGCTGGTGGGTTCGAACCACCGACCTTTTGGTTAGCAGCTGAGTGCTTACCCACATCGCCATCAAGGCGCCTTTGAATTCAATATATTCTCTTCACTTGCTCTGTGAAAATCTTGGTGTGCTCCACCTCAGAGATGAATGAAGACTCATATTAAGATAAATCTGCTCTTCTACGACCATGGGACAATGAGTGAAGTGCATTATTTTGATCAATATAAACAGACAAAATGGATAATTCAGGACTAAGCAAGAGAGAGTCATTGTAACCCAATGACTTGGCTGAGCCCCTTATCCAGCACACGTTGGAGTCCTGTCCCCATTCCCTGACTCTCTCTCCACATTCCATCTCCCTGACCCAGCTGCTCCAGGCATGAGCACTCCTTGACCTAACATCTGTCTGGGGGATTTGGAAGAGGTGGCAGCCATAAACTGAAGATGGTGATTTTAATATCTTGGGAAATCTTCTAAGTGACAAATTAGTCTTTAGTTTTGGGCTTCCTTCTTTCCAGCAGCATGCATTTACCATAACTAGCTTGTTCATAGAGGGCAGTGGTGGCTCAGTGGTAGAATACTCACCTTCCATGAAGGAGACCCAGGTTTGAGTCCATGCCAATACATCTCCACGCATGAACACCACCCGTCTGTTAGTGGAAGCTTACATGTTGCTGTGATGTTGAACAGGTTTCAGTGGAGCTTCCAGACTAAGGTGGACTAGAAGAAAGGACTAGTGATCTACTTTGAAAATTAGCCATTGAAAACCTTATACATCACAACAGTCTGATCCCATTGTGCGTGGGGTTGCCATGAGTCGTAGACCAACTCAATGGCAGCTAACAACAACAACTTCTTTATAGGAATTGCTGGGCAGCACAAACAGTTAACATATTTGGCTGCTAAACAAAAGATTGAAGGTTCTAGTCCACCCAGAGGTGCCTTGGAAGAAAGGCCTGGAGATCTACTTCCAAGGAAAAAAATCAGCCATTGAAAGCCCTTTGGAGCACAGTTCTACTGTAATACTGTGAATCAGAATTGACTTGACAACAACTGGTAGATTGCTCATATGATGGAGTAGCAGGTTTTCCCCTCACAGAGCAGCACTGTTATTGTTCCACATGCTGTGCAGGAGGAAAGATGTATCTTGAAAGCCCTACAGGCTCTACCAGTCCTCTGCTCCTCATTATAGAGATAGAGTGGGAGACTTACAGTAACAGTCCCCAGCCAGAGGTCCTGGGGCAACAAAGGTAAATACAAGTGAAATGGAGATTAGCTAACAATCAGATTGCTCAAAATGCATTGAATTTCTTATTTGATGTTGCTGGCACAGTTAATTTCCCTATTAGCACATCAGCTGGAAAATACATTTTTGGCTATTCAAGCAACTGCTTGTGGATGACCTTCCTGATCTTAGAGGAACATATTACATCCATTTATAAATTTTATATCGGCTTTGAAATAAAATACACCTCTGTGTGGAGCGAAGATGTAATAGTGAAACTAACAGAGAATTATGGCGGTGACAAGAGTGCTTAGCTGGATTCACACATTGCAACAATGAGTCTAAAACCCAAAAAATCAAACCCGTTGCTGTGGAGTCAATTCCAACGCATAGCTACCCTATAGGACAGAGTAGAACTGCTCCATAGGGCTTCCAAGGAGCGGCTGGTGGATTTGAATTGCCAATCTTTTGGTTTGCAGCTGAGCTCTTAACCACTACACCACCAGGGCTCCAACAATAGTCCATTATAATTTGCTAAAAACCAGGACCCATTTCTTTAGAGATAAAGTTAGGCATGTTTTAATGCGTCTAGGAATGTCAGCTATCTCTTGAGGATTTCATTTTAAAATTCAACATTTCATTGTCAAAAATGACCTTTGAAGTATTAATATTTTCTAAATGAAAATAATCTAAGTATCGAGATTGTGGCTATAAAGTTTTGCTTTTTAGTATCAATAATAAACTGAATCATTTTCAAAAATCTCATTTTTGGACTTCCTGAAATTTATGAGATAATCTTAGAATTAAGTAATTTTAAAGAATTTATTGAGAGATATACTATTCATACAGAAAAGTGCATGTATGTACAGTTTAAAAAATAATTACAAAGTAAAAGGTAGTGTAAACGCAATCTAAGTAAAAAAATAGAACACTGCCAGCATATCAGCATTCCCTTTTGAGTTCATTACTTAGCACATCTTCCTTTTCCCTTAGAGGTAACCACTGACCCTTGATTGCTTCCTTGCTTTTGTTTTTGTTTTTACTATATATGTATGAATCCATAAACAATATATTATTTAATTTAGTCTGAACTTCATATAAACAGAACAGAGCTAGACGTGTTCTTTTGTCTTCCTTCTTTCTATCAAAATTGTATTTGTAAAATTATCTTTGCTGTTCCATGTAGCCATATTTCATTCCTTTTCATTGCTGCATAGCATTCTATGAGATGGGTATACTACAATTTAATTATGCATTCTACTGCTGATAAACATGTTGGTCGTTTATGTTTGTTGCGATTATAAATAATGTTCCAATGAATATTGTACAGGTTTCCCGGTGCACATAAATATGAGTTTAAATATTGTATATACCTAAAAAGGTCCCTGGGTTGCCCAGATGGTTACGCACTGGACTGCTAACTAAAAGACTGGTGATTTAAAGCCACCCACCGGCGCTGTGGAAGAAAGGCCTGGAGATTTGCTTCCACAAAGTTTACAGCTAAGAAAACCCTATAAAGCAGTTCTACTCTGTAACACATAGGGTCACCATGAGTCAGAATCAACTTGAGGGCAACAGGTATATACCCATAGATAAATTTCTGAATCATAACTCATGTCCATTTTTAATCAGCTTTCCAAAGTGGCTGTACCCATTTATACTCCCAACAGCAGTTTTTGAGAGTTTCTGTCATTCCACATGCTTGCCAAAACCTAGTCAATGCTTGTTAACCTGGAGAGTATTGGGTTTGAATTTGCATTTCCGTGGTTACCAATGAAGTTGAACATCTTTTCACAAGTGTACTGACTACATGTTCTTTCCACAGGGTGTTGTATAAGGTGTATGCATTTTTGGTAGGAAAAATAGAAGAGTAGAACTGCCCTATAGGTTTTTCTTGGCAATAATCTTTGTGGAAGCATATTGCCAGGCCTTTCTTCTGCAGTGTAGCTTGTGAGTTTGAACCACCAACCTCTAGGTTAACAGCTGAGCATTTAACCATTGCACCACCAGGGCTCCTTACTTACTCCTTACTTAGATTTCTTCTTTTGTGAAGACACTGTTTTAAGTTCTTGGCCCTTTTTCCTATGGTATTGTCTATAATATTAATATTAATTTGTAGAAATTTTTCGTATATTATGGATTTAAGTCCCTTGTCAGATATATTACAGACAAACATCTTTTACCTTGTCTTCTGATTAATAAAAATCTTTCTTTTAATTTTAATTTAGTAATTTTTCTTCCTGCTTAGTATTTTTTGCATCTTGTTAAGGAATCTTTTCAATCCTAAGGTCATGATCATATATAAATACATATATAAGGTCATACATGTATTTAACTGGAATTTATTTTTACACGGAGTATTAAATTGAGGCCCAATTTAATTTTCCCCATGGATTCCAAATTGAGCTAGTACCATTTCTTGAGAAATCCATTCTTCCTTGCTGATCTTCAAATGTCCCTTTTGTCATCTATCAAGTGCCCATATATGAGTGAGTAAGTTTCTGTGCTCTTCGTTCTGTTCTATTAGTCTGTTTCTATCCAACTACCAACCCACACATTATTTATTACTATAGCTTTATAACAAGCCTTGCTATCTAGTCAGACATATCCTCCTCACGCTTTGTTCTTCTCTAGGAGGGTCTGACTCTCCTTATGGCTTTTCTCTTCCATATAAACTTTAGGAGCAGCTTTGTCAAATTATACAAAATTAAAACCCTTTTCAAGACCCAATTATTTTCTGCTTTGAATTTTTTGTTGATACCATGTGTTTTCATTAATGGAAGCATGCTGAATCATTGAGTGTTGTTGAATTTTTGGTAGGTAGTATGGATTTTAGTTCTTGCCCCCTCCCACAAGCCTACCCTTTACAGTCCAGAGGGACATACCTTGTACCAATAATTAGACTCCTCAGATTCCCCCCGCCCCATCCACTGGGACATATGTGTCCCAAAAATTTCCAAAATTTCTATTTTTCCTACCAAAAATGCATACACCTCATACAACACCCTGTAGAAATAGTAATTTGCAGCACATGTTTTTTTTTTTTTTTTTTGGTTTCAAATAGTCATAGAGGCCCCTGCCTTGTGGCAGCCTGCACTATCAGTGGAAAAAAAAGCTTCCCAATGAATCTGAGAAGCAGAAAATGTTGGTGGGCAACCGTATATCCACCAGTCATTCAAAGGTTTTAATGTTGGAATTTTGACTGGGATTCCACTGACACTTTAGAACAACTTAAGTAGAACTGGTATCTTTACGATACTGAGTTTTTCAGTACATGAAAATGTCTATTTCTCCATTTATTTAGGTCTTCTTTAGTTTCTCTCATTAACGCTACAGAATTTCTTTCTGAAGTTCTTTTACATATTTTGTGAGATTTATTCCAAATTATTTGACAATGATATTGCAAATATATTTCTTAATTTTATATTTAAACTTTTGTTCCTTATAGATAGAAATACAATTGATTTGGTTATAAAGATTTAATATTCAGGAAAATCATTATGTCTCAAAATTTTCTGCAGATTATTTTAGATTATCTGTATATATAACCATATCATTTATGAATAAAGATAACTTTGTTTCATTCTGTACAATTCTAATATATTTTGTTTATAAATTTTGCCTTATTGTGGAGGTAAGTGCCCGCAATACAATGTGGAATGTCTCAAATAGAAAGTTTCAAAAGTTCAGAATAACCTGATACTCTTTAGTAGTTTAAGCAACTATCCTCCTGTTCTTAAGACACCAAGAGGAAATTTCCTTTTTCTTGTTTTTTATTCTGAACGTTCCATTTTATCAAATTTTTTCATTAAAATCCGTATTGATTTTAGTACCAGTACTACTCAAACTATTTCAGAACATAGAAAAGGAAGTGACATTTCCAAATTCATTCTATGAAGCCGGCATAACCCTGATACCAAAACCAGGCAAAGACGTCACCAAAAAAAAAATTACAAACCAATATCTCCCATGAATATAGATGCAAAAATTCTCAACAGGACATCCAGCATCATGGCGCTCTAGGCAGAAGCACCACACTGTCCCTCCAGAGCAAATGTCCGAAAAACTAAGCCAAACAAAGAAACAGCAATCCTGAAACCCTAAAACATCAAATGAAGAGATAAAGAACTCAGCCAAGCACCAAATAGAGTGAGAAACTGACAGAGAACAGAGAGCAAAGAGAGACTCATGCAGCAGTCCCTTATCAGCTAATGAAGCACGGAACCACCATCTTGGACTCCTATCAGAGACTAGTGAAGAGGGGGTATGAGAAAGCAGCTTCATGGAGCTTCCAGCAGGAGACAGAACAACCAGTAAACAGCGATATACACTTTCCCACCTCCCACCCTTCTTCACCCCCACTCAGCCTCCTCTGCTTCCTGCGGCTACAGTCTCTTGGTCGGGAAACACCGGCTGCTTGGATTCCACCCACCCACACTGGCCGATTCCCTTAGTACCATTTGCTGACTGCTGGTGTTGCTTTTTTCTGCTTCTTTTGATTTCCTCCTTACCTCTCACCACCTCCCCCTCCTTTTGCTCAAATACCTGGCTCTGGGCGCCATCTTCGCATCTTCCTAAGGGGCTGCGGAGCTCCATTCAAGTGTGGCACTGCTTCCCGGTCTGTGCTGCCACGCTGGTGGGATCCTGGAGCTTTTTGTTTGCCTGTTTGTTTTGAACTGTTTGTTTGTTTTCTTTTTCTTTTCTCGAGCTGGGAGCTCATTCTGGCCAGGCAGTGCTACACAGCATGGGACCTACCCCCTCAGCTTGTGCAGATGCACAGAGGGATAACTGAGAGCATTTCTTTTGCCGTGGTTTTTTTTTTCCCTGTTTTTTGGGGAGCTTTTCTTGTTCTTTTTAAAATTTATTTTGTTTTATTTTCCCTCTTTTTGCTTTTTCTCTTTTGTCATTACTCAGTTTCTCATCTCTCTATACCTTCCTTCTCTTCCTATCCCCTGAATACCTGGCGCTGAATACCTCTAGGCATTCTAGCCAGGCTGTACTTCAACACCTGTGAACAACTTCCCCAGACCTTGTCGCCACACTGGTGGGATCCCTGGGAGTTTTGCTGTTCTTTTTTCTTTCTAATTTTTATTTATTCATTCTTTTCTTTTTTTTCTCTTCTTCTTCCCCTTCTTGTTTTTTTTTTTTTCCATTTCATAGTTTCAAATCACTCCACTCCAAAGGCAAGCTGCCTTAGCACTCTTTTTTGTTGTTTGTATGTTTTTGGCTCCTGTTCCTCTCTCCTCTCTCCCATACCCAGCTTAGCTCCACACATCACAATCTTCCCCCTTCATTCTGCCTATCTGCACTGTGCGCTTAACATCAAACCACCAAGCAGCACAGGAACGGCCTACCGGAA
>NW_004444302.1:235741-236766 GCF_000243295.1 Trichechus manatus latirostris | reverse complement strand
ACTCTCATTCTCACTGCAGTGTTATAACTGGGCAGAGAATGTGGCCTGGGCAAGGAAAAGAAGCTCCACCTCTTCAGTGTAGTAGATTAACTGGGCAGGGTGTGGGAACAATGAAAAGAGTAGCAGTCATATGGCATTGGTGCAATACTGTAACTGAACTAAAAAAAAAAAATTGCTGTTGAGTTAATTCTGACTCATAGCTACACTATAGGACAGAGTAGAACTGGTCCGTAGGGTTTCCAAGGAGCAGCTGGTGGATTTGAACTGCCAACCTTTTGGTTAGCAGCCAAGTTCTTAACCACTGTGCCACCAGGACTCCGTAACTGGACTGCTGATGTGAAAAGGGCAGATAAGAGCAGCCCCACACCATTAGTGTAGTGGAGTAACTGTAACTTGACTGGATATATGAAAGGGGCAATCAGTGCAGGAAGTAAAAGGTCAGGGAATGTGAATGGAGCAAATAAATAGAGGGCTGCAAGATCAGTGCAGTGGTATGACTCCACAGTCCATGTGAATGGGACAAATGGGAAGTGAAGAAGAGCCCTGCCCAATCAGTTCAGTGGAGAAACTTGGAAGCGGACATGAATGGGGCAGAGGAAGAGACTTGAACCATTAACACCATTATGTAACATGACAGAGGATATGAACAAAGCAGAGAAGAGCCCTGCACCAACATTGCAGTGGTATACGTGGGCAAGACATGTGATCGGGACAATGAGGGGAGACCTGCATCATCAGTTCAGTGGAGTAAATGAGGAGATAACGTTAAGGTAAAGATGAGGAGCCCAGCACCATTATTGCAGTGGAGTAACTACATAGGGATGTGAACAGGGAAAGAGGAGTACCTCCGTCTTTCATTGCAGTGGGGTATCTGGGCAGGAGATGTTATGGGTGCAAAAAGGAGGAGCGTTGTATCATCAGTGTAGTGAAGTAATTGGGCAAGGTATATAAATAGGACAAGAAGGAGCAGCCCCACAAAATCAGTGCAGTCGAGCAACTTGGCAGGAGATATAAATGTGACTAAG
>NW_004444302.1:232993-234741 GCF_000243295.1 Trichechus manatus latirostris | reverse complement strand
GTATGGTGGTTAAGAGATCAGCTGCTAACCGAAAGGTCGACACTTCAAATCCGCTAGCCACGCCTTAGAAACTCTATGGGACAGTTCTACTCTGTCCTATAGGGTCGCTGTGAGTTGGAATTGACTGGATGGCAGTGCTATTTTTTTTTTTTTTTGTGGTGCACTATCAGTGCAGTCATTTAATTGAGTGAGTAATGTGAACAAGACAAAGACGTGTACACATCACAGCGTCATTACAGTGGAGTATCTACACAGGGCATGTGAAGGAGGCATAGATGAAGAACCCCAAACCATCCATGCAGGTGTTAATTTCACAAGGGAAGTGAGTAAGGCAAATAAGATGAACCCTGAACATTCAGAGTACAGTTGTGCAACTTCACAGGACAAGTGAACATGGCAAAGAGGAGTAGATCCATACCATCGATGTAGTGGTGTAAATGGGTAGGCTATACAAATAGGACAAATAGATTGAGCCTTGTACCATAAGTGCGGTGGTGCAAGTAGACCGGATATGTCAACAGGGCGAAAAGAATGCTCCTTACCCAGTGAGTGCAGTGGCTTATCTTGGCAATGGATAGGAAAGGGACAAAGACAAGGCAATTAACACCTTCCATACAGTAGAGTACCTACGAGGGAGATGTGAACAGAGAGAAGAGGAGGAGCTCAACACTACCGGTTTAGGGTTATATCACTGCAGGTAATATAAATAGGACAAAGAGGAGGTGGTCCATCCCTTTTGTGCATTGAAGTGACTGATAGAAGATATGAGCAGCACAAAGAGGAGTGTCCCTGCAGCCAGTGGTGTTGTTGGATAAGGGATTCTAATGTGGCAATGCAGAGAATCTCTGGCCCATCAGCGTATTGGTGAAACTGAACAGCAGATGTGAACAGGCAGAGAGGAGTAGTCCCATGTAATCAGTGAAATGCTGTATCTGGACAGCACATATGTCAATGACAAAGAGGATGATCCCCAAACTATCAGTGGAGTGGGATTATTTGATGTACAATGTGAACGCTGCAAAGATAGTGAACTATGCATACTTGGTGCAGTGGTTTAACTGGAAAAGGAATATGTACAAGGCAAAGAGGAACAGACCCATGTCATCTTTGCAGTGGTGTAACTACCAGGGAGGATGAACAGAGCAAACAAGAGCACCCTCACTCCATCAGAGCTGAGGTATAACTGGGCAGGTTATGTAAACAAGGCAAATAGGAGCAGCCCTTCCCTATCATTTCAGTGGAATAACTGTGCAAGAGATTGAGCAGGGCAAGGAGGAGTAGCCTTGGGCCACAGGCACGGTGGTGTAACTGTGAAGGTGATGTGAACTTGGCAAAGGTGAGGTGCCCCACACCACCGGTGTAGTTCTGTAAATGGGCGTAAGATGTGAATGGGGTAAAGAAATGGAGCAATAGACCATCAGTGCAGTTGTTCAGCTGTTAAGACCTTGTAAATGGCACACGAAGGAGATCCACACCGTCTGCTTATTGGAGCAACTGGGCAGGGACGAGAGCTGGTAAAGATGACAAGCTGCACACTACCAGCATGGTGATGTAACTGGGCAGGGAGTGTGAAAGGGACAAAAATGAGGAGTCTGGCACCATAATTGCAATGAGTTAAGTTGAACAAGACATGTGAACAAAGAGAAGGGACATCACACTATCATTGCAGTGATTGGGTCCAGGAGGTAGAGCCACACATCAGCAGTGCAGTAATGTAAATGAAAAGGAGAAAAAAAAAGTAGCAAAAC
>NW_004444302.1:230250-231723 GCF_000243295.1 Trichechus manatus latirostris | reverse complement strand
CATCATCAGTGTTGTGTTGTAAATGGAAAGAGGAGGTGAATGGGCAAAAATAAGGAGATGTGCAGCATCAGTGCAGTGGAGTAAAGAGACATGGGAAGTGAAAAAAGCAAAAGCAATGATCCCTGCATCATCAGTGCTGTCTAGTTACACTAGACATGGAATAAAAACTGGACATAGAAAATAAATCCTGGCACTATCTGTACAGGGGATGTGAACATCGCATAGAGAAGGTATCCCACAACACCCCTACAGGGTTGTATCTGGGCAGGGTTGCAGAAAAAACAAATATGAGGATCCCACACCATCGATGCAGATGAGTCAGTGGGTAGAAACGTGAACTGTATAAAGAGGAGGATGCCCACCCCACCAGTGAACTGGTGTTACTGGGCTAGAAATATAACAGGGAAAAGAGGAGAAACCCTGCACCATTATCAGTTTGGTGGTGGAGATGGACAGGGAATGTGAAAGGGGCAAAGAGGAGAAACATGGCATCATCAGAGCAATGGTGTTCCTGGGCTGGTGAAGTGAACAGGGAAAGGAGGTGTATCCTCAAACCAACAATGTGCTGGTGTAACTGGGCAAGGAATGTGGAAAGGGCACAGAGGAGTAGTCCCACACTGTATAGTGGTGTAAATGGAAAGAGCATGTGAATGGCGCAAAGAAGAGAAGCCCCACAACCTCACTACAGTGGAGTTACTATGCAGGGGAAGTAATACTGGTAACGAGGTGCGACGAAGCACATCAGAGCACTGGGTGTACTGGGCTGGTTTTGTGAATGTGGCAAAGAGTTGGAGACCTGATCAAACAGTCCAAGGGTATAACGTATCAAGGGATATGAACGTGGAAAAAGGAAGGTGCCCCACACCGTAAGTGCAGTGTTGTAATTGAGTAGGAGATGTGAATATGGTAAAGAATTGCAGCTCCACATCGTCACTGTATAGTGTAACTTTACAGACCATGGAAGTGTGGCAAATAATAACCACACACCATGCATGCAGGTGTTAACTGTGCAATGAGGTAAATTGAAGGAACACAGCACCATCAGTACAGCCATGTTAATTTAGAGTGGAGTTTAACACAAGAAAGAAGAGACCCTCGTCATCAGGCAGTGGTGGAACTGAGCAGGTAATGTGCATATGTAAAAGAGTGCATAGGTAAAAGAGCAGAAGCTCTGCATCACCAGCCAAGTGGGTGAAAAGGGCAGGGGATGTGAATAGAGCAAAGAAGAGGACTCCTGTCCATTAGTGCAGTGGGTGGGATATCTGGGCAATGGATAAGTAAATGGCGAGGAAGATGAGACCTACTTCATCATTCCAGTGGGGTAACTGGAGACAGCATGTGATCAAGGTAAATAAAGGGAGTACAATCCCATCCGTGCAGTGATGTAATTAGGCATCAAATGTCAATAGGCCAAGAGGAGAAGCCCTGACCAACAGCCCTGACCCTGACCTTTGACCATCACGTGAAAGAACA
>NW_004444302.1:227995-228860 GCF_000243295.1 Trichechus manatus latirostris | reverse complement strand
CACCCTAGGGTAGGATACAGCAGTAGGTGCATGGTAGAGAGTGTGGTCAGGCAAGTGGAAGAGTGTGCAGGATGTGCATGGGTGGAGAGATCATCAAGCCTGGTGGAAAACTTTGAAGCGATTGAATGAATTGAAGGTGCACCCAGCCTAGGTAAGGGCCCAGCAGAAAGTACACAGGTGGAGAGTGAAGCCAGGCTAAGGGATGACATGGAAAGAGATGCATGAGTAAAGGGAGAATACAGCATAGGGATTGAGCACATTCAACAGGAGGTAGATAGGTAGAAGGAACATGCCATCTAGGGGAGGAATTAGCAGATTGTGCATGGGTGCATTGAGCCTGCAGCCTAGGAGTTGTCCTGGAAAGAGGTGCATGGGTGGATAGTCCAGCCAGTGTAGGTGAGGACCTGGCAGAAAGTGCATGAGTGGAGTGTGCAGACAGTTTAGGGGCATTCCCCACAGGAAGTGCATGGAGAGAGGGTGCAGCCAGCCTAGGGGAGTACTGGCCAGAGGAGCATTGGTAGAGTCATTATCCAGTCAATGGAAGTGCAATGCAAGAAGTGTGTGGGTGGAGAGAGCATACACTCCAGGGGAAAACTTGCAAGGGAATGAATGAATGGAGGAGCCGCCAGCCTAGGAAAGGACTCAGCATGAGATGCATGGGTGGAGGGAGCATATCACTTAGGAGAGCACATTGCAGGAAATGCACGGGGCAGGAAGCATCAAGCCTGGGGAAAGACTCTGCAGGTGGTGCATAGCTGGAAGGTCCAGTGAGCATAAAGGAGAATCTGGCAGGTAGTGTTTAGTGGAAGGAATATTCAGCCTAGAGATAACTCAGCAGGAGGTTCATGAGTGGAGGATGCAGCCA
>NW_004444302.1:209123-223429 GCF_000243295.1 Trichechus manatus latirostris | reverse complement strand
GGTGTCTATGAGATACCCATTGATAGTTGGAGGGACAGAAGAAAGGGGTCAGGGTGGGCTGTTTGAATCAGTGATTTCAGAGAAGGGAAATTTCTAATGGTGACAGTGCCAAGAGAGGCCCTGGGTGGGCTGAGGTGGCTGAGGTGGTGGTGGGGGGTGGGTAGAGGAGACTTCCTCATGGGCTTTCGGAGGTCAAGAACATGTGAGGCCAGAATGTTGGCTGGAGAACTCCTTGGAATGATGAAGTCCCCAGAGTGATGGTATGAACTGGGGTTGAGCTGAAGACCATAGCTGAGGTTTGAAAGGCTTTATTCATAATAAGAAATGTCTAAAGATCAGAAGGTGATGGCAAGGCGGGTAGGGGTGGACTGGGTGGCAGAGTGGTTGGCATGAACTTAATGGAGCTTTTACATGAAGACCGAAGAGTGAGTGGCAAACAATGAAGAAACATACATGTTGATTTCAATATTTATTTATACCTTGCCTCATTCCAAAAAAGGACTTGAGGGAGGGACTATTAGTCAGTGCTTAGATTCTTCCTATGGAATACATTGTTCTGTCCTCTCTTGTGGACACTGGTAAATTAAATAGCAATATTATGTATAAGCTACAATCTGGCCTAAGATATGCAATTCAGGCAGTTAACAATGGTTCTTAAATGTCACTGATTGTAGTTATAAGTATATTTCATTGCAAACACAATTGTCAATCTCATTCTCAGATGAAATGCCTAATGTGTCTTGTTCTTATATTTTTGAGAGAAACATAGTTATCAGTAGGTGAATACATGTTTGAAGAGGTAAAAGTATATTCTGTATAAATTCTGTCCCAATTGATTGACTCAAAGCACATACAATTCTTAGACAAACTCTCCTTCACTATGTTAAAAAAAAAAAGTGTCACATCAAGTGTTGTAGAAATCTAACCCTTCCCCTGTGAGTGTCAGCATTTGAAGTTTTCACCTGTTCATCACGTACTCGAGGGCCACCCTCTCCTGCCTCCTGCCTTTTCATGGAGGGCTGGTCAGAGGCTGCTCAGTCGGCTTCAAGAATGGGATCACATGGCCTGGGTTAGGGATCCCAGTCCCCACTCACTGGACACATGATCTTGGGCATTCATTTATTCCCTCTGAGCAGCAGTTTCCTCAATGTACAATGGGGATAATAAGAGTTCCCCTATCTTTGGGTTTTTGTGAGGATTAAGTCACCTTGTGCCTGTAAACTGGGGCTTAGCACAGTGCCTGGAACACAGTACGCCCTCAATAAGCAGCTGCATTTCTTCCTTCTATACCAGATGCTTAGGCGTGCTCCCAGCGGTGAGCTGGGCCTGGTTCTCACGTGCCTGCTGGATGCCTGGTCCATGTCTGGGAAAACCACCCCTGCGCAACCTCGTGGAGAGACAGGAGAGAGCTGTGCAGAGGGAGGAGACAGAGTTAGATCATGGACCAGACAGCCCCGCACTGGGCTCCTTTGCTCCCACAGCCTGGTGACTCTCCCTGGCTCTGCCTCCTCCCACCATCTGTCAGAGCAGAAGGACCTGGCTGGGCCTTTGCCTAGTTCAAGGGAGTGTCCTGAGAAGGAAGGGAGCAGTGTCATTATCTAATGTTCACCCCACAGATTTGTGACTCATTATAGAGCCATAAAGCATGCCTAGAACTAGCCAAGCTCAGTTCTTACTCTTCTGTTTATTTGGGTTGACGAGTGGTCCTCTCCCTAACAACTGTAGGTGGAGAGTCACCTTCAGCTGCTAACACAATAGCACCAACATTACTAACCCCACCCCAGAGGTGAGCTGTCTTTGGGTCCAGAAGTGAGCTGTCTTTGAGTCCAGAGCACCAATTTCTCATATTTCAGTGTCCTTCCACCTACAGTGAATGCCTCTAGGGTGGGTAATGCCAGGGAATTGATCATTATACGAACACCTTGACCTGTTGGCTAAATCCCTGTCCAATGTTTGTAGAACTGTTTATGCTGGCTTATGGCTGTGGATGGTTGTAGCACTGAACAGAGTCTCCTGGATACTTCACTGTGCAGCACTGAGGAGGAATTCATAAAAGGCCCGAGAAGCCAGAGCAGGTGGGTAAACTGTGTCAGGCCAAATTCACACTTCATAGTATACGCAGTGGCCGGCAGAAAATGGTCCTTATGACTCTTGTAAGAAGCAGGCTTCCTGGGCTCTGTCAGACCCTGTTTCTTCTCTGAGGTGAAGTTTGGAAGGTGAGCGTTCATGAGTCTGTGTTGACAAGCTGTCTGCAGGCTCACACGGGCCTGGGGGATTGGGCAGAGCCATACTGCCACCCCTTTTAGGAATTGTGCTTCACAGGAAACTTGGAGCCCATGACAAGCGTGGCATCAGTCTGCATTCTGCACCCTCCCGAATCCCCTCCTACACGTGCACAGGAATCCTGCGCTCAGGGGAGGAAGGGAGACAGAGAATCGCTGCCCGTGGGACAGCATCAGCGACTCCAGTTTAGCCTCTGTTGTGCATTTCTGAAAGGTGGGAGGGGAGACGGCGAGGAAGGATTTGCCTGTAGCCTGGGCCCCATGAAGCGGATCGTTGGCGCCCAGGGCCCTGTTGGGAGAGGGATGCTGAATCCCGAGTGAGCGAGGACAGATGCTGGGGAGGATGTGGCTGCCAAGCCAGGTCTGTGAGCAACAGCAGTCAGGGCAGGTCGGGTCAGACCTGGGTGAGCACAGCACAAATCGTCACGTGTGAGAAGGCAGGAGAACAGGAGTGGAGCCTCTGGGGAACTGGCAGGGTAAAGTCACCTGGGCATTGTCATGAAAATAAGGCCTGGGAACCAGGCTGGCCTCACAGCATCCTTTGGGAATGGAGACCTTCTGAAGGCCCGGGCTGCCCTGGCCCCTCTATCCGACAGATCCTGCAGGATATGAGCAGAGCGAGACAGCCTAACTCTTTACTGGGAGCCCTCAAAACAGGGTTTAAGCAAGAGAAGTCCTTCTATGAACATCAAATACATCATTTCCAAAAAGCACAGATTACAAAGCGGCAGCACACAGACCTAATCTGAATGTTAGATGGGTTTCTTAGCTCTATACAGACATTTTAAAAGAAAATCGATTAGCCGCAGACATATAAAAATCAAGAACTTTTTACCTGAAACTTTGGATTTCTGACTTGAGAAATCAAAATATCTGGGCGTACACATGGTTACAGACAGCTGGAGATGACTATCTGCTGTCCCATTAAGACTGGGCCTCTCTGGTTTGCCACAGTCCTCACCCCTCCCTATTGCATCTCATGTCTCACCCACTTCACTCATTTATAGTATTTTCCTGGCTACTATAGATACTTGAGTTTGCTACTCTCACCATAAATTAATTCTAAAACCACAGTGTTCAGAAGGATCAGTCTCATTTAATGACATAGTATGGTGCAGTGCTCCCCAAATTATCTTTGGGGTAGGATCAGAGTTTTTGTTTGTTTATTTTTGTTTTTCTGTTGCTGTTCCATTTAATTGTGAGCTGGCATGTGTTCCTATCGCACATGACTAGTATGTAGGTCGCATTTCATTTGTCACTCAGGTTCAACAGCACCCAAACAGGGATTTACCCTGTTCAATGATATGAATCCATTCACTTAAATGCTGTAGCAAAGCCTGATTACTAGAAAGTTTTTTTTAGAAGCTGAATCTCAAATTTTGTACTTATCTTGTCACTGACCAGTAACAACCAGTTTATGGACCAGCACCAGTCCAGGAACCATAGTACGATTAGCACTGGGCTAGTGTATTTGTTTTATTTTATTTTATTCTTTTAGGTGTGTCATTTTGAATCTAAAAAAAGGCAGTGAAAAGGGCCTGCATTTGGTATTGTTTTGTTGTTTCTCCTGTAAATTCTTCATGAACTGGAAAGCTTGGTCTTTTTTATATTTAGAACTTTAGAATAATGCTGGGGAAACCATCTCTTAACTTCTTCTATTAAAACAAATGCTATTAACCACCAGTTGCTGCCTTTGAGCCAACTCCAACTTATGGCGACTTCATGTGTGTCAGCACAGAACTTGGCTTCATAAGGTTTTCAGTGGCTGATTTTTCAGAAGTAGATCACTAGGCCTTTCTTCTGCGCCTCCAACCTTTTGGTTTGCATCTAAGCACGTTAACCATTTGCACCATCCAGGGACTCTGCAAACGCTACTAACGGAAACCAATTAGCAAGAGGGAGGGAGGTTAGATATCACAGTTGTGAGACATTTGGGTTCTGAAATGTAGGATGAATGGAATTTATCAACTCTTCTGTGGAGGAGAAATTCATGACACAATTGGGTAAAATAGTGAAAGGAGAGGGCGAAAAACCAGTTCTAGTCTCCAGGGAGTGTAATTTACTTGGGGGCACATCAACTCTCAAGGCCGTACAATGAGGAATTTGGTGTAAAATTCCTAGACTGTAACCTTTTCCTAAGAAAAGATCTCAACTGAAAATGGGTAAATGGAATACAGAGGAAGGGATTTTTTATGTCTCATTTTACATTTTACATCCACTGCAGCCAAGAGATGGTCACCCCTCTCTCAGGTCTTCTGGCCGGTGATTTGGAGTAGGGGGCACGGGGAGCTCGGGGCTCTCCCTGCTGCTGTTAAGGCTCTTCCCTCCCCTGAATCCTGGGAAAGGGCCTCGAAGTAGGAAGTGTTCAGTGTTGTCCTCTGGGAAAAAGAAGCTGAACTCTTCAATATGGAGGTGTTATGATCTCCTGGATTTCTAGGAAAGCACTCCCTACAACTCCCTCTCAATAACCTTTACTTCTGCTTTATTTGGGGAAACCCAGATAATTCACGTCAATAATTCGTTGGTGAAGCTGGGCAGGAGATGTGACTGGGACCATCAGGAGGAGACCCATACCACCAGTGCAGTGGTATAACTAGACAGGGGATGTGAGCAGAGCAAAGAATAAAGAACCCTACACCATGAACGCAGTAGTATAACTGGGCATTGCATGTAAAAACAAAGAAGAAGAGCCCCATATTATCAGTGCACTGGTGTAACTGGGCAGGGAAAGTGAATGGCAAATGGGAGTGCAGTACAGTGATGGAACTGGACAGGGTTATGTGAACATAGAAAGAGGAGGAATCTCGTACCATCAGTTCAGTGGATTAAGTGGACAGAGGGTGTGAACAAGGCAAAGAGGATGAGCCCCTGTCCAGGGGATGTGGACAAGAAAAAGAGAAGCAGCACTGGTACGATGGAGTAAATGGACACAGTCTGTGTTTGGGGATAAAGTGATGGGGCCCCAGTTCATCACAGCAGTAGTGTAACTGGGAAGAAAAGAACAGTGTAAAGAGTAGGAGCCCCGCAGCATAAGTGCACTAGTTTAATTGTGTAGGAAAGTGACTAGGGCAAGGAGAAGGAGTCCTGAGCCATCAGTACAGGAGTGTAATATGCATGGGGATATAAACAGACAAAGAGGAGTAACTCTATATTATAAATGTAATGGTGTAAGTGAACAAGGGATATGAATAGAACAAAGAGGGGGAAACCTACCCTTAAGTGCAAGGATATAAGTTATCAATAGATTGACCCTTGCAAAGGGGAAGAACCCTTTACTGAGAGTACACTGATATACCTAGACAAAAGAAATGAACGTGCAAAGAGTAGCAGCCCCACCTTATCAATGTACCATTGAAAATGAACAGGAGATGTAATTGGAGAAAAGTAGAATAGCCCCACATGAACTCTGTAGCGGTAAAACTGGGCAGGAAATGTGATAATAGCAATGAAAAAAAGCCCAGCATCATCAGTATACTGGTGTCAGTGGGCAGGGCATGTGAAAAAGGCAAGAAGGAGGGATCTGGCTCCATTAATGCAGTCAAGTAGTTGGACAGGGAATGGGAAAAGGCAAATAGGAGTAGCCCTGTACTGTAAACTGATATAACTGTGAAGGTTATTTGAACAAGGGAGAAATAAGGTGCCCTGCATCACTGGAGCTGTGAAAATGGGAATGTGATGTGAATGGGATCAAGAGGTGGAGCCCCACAGTATCAGTGCCGTGGTGTAACTGCATCGGGGATATGAATGTGTCAAACAGGCGAATCCCCTCACCATCAGTGTAGTGGTGTATAGGAAGGGGATGTGAATTGGACACAGAGGAATCATTCTGAAACACCAGTGAAGTGGTGTAATTCGGCATGGGATACGAAGCAGGCAAAATCATGGTGCCTCAAACTGTAGGTGCAGTGCTGTAATTTGGCAGGGGATTTGAAAGGGCCGAGTAGTAGTATTTCAACTGTCAGTGCAGTAGAGTAACTGGTTGTTGTTGTTGTGTGCCTTCGGGTCAATTCTGACCCATAGGGACCCTAAAGGACAGAGTAGAATTGACTCATAGGGTTTCTTAGGCTGTAGTATTTATGGGAGTAAGCCACTAGGTATTTTCTCCCAGGGAGCAGCTGATGGGTTCGAACTGCCAATCTTTTGGTTAGCAGCCGAGTGCTCAACAATTGCACCACCAGGGCTCCTTAGAGTAACTGGGGAGGGGAATTAAACTGAAGAAATAGGAACAGCCATGTGCCATTAGTGGTATCACTGAACAAAGGATGTAAACAGAGTAAAGAATAAGATCCCTACACCATCAGTTCAGTTGTCTAATAGGGCAGGGTGTGAACAGTGCAAATAGAAGCAGCTAGCACCATGAGCACAACGGAGTAACTGGGAGATGGATAAAAACAGTGCAAAGAAGAGGAAGCCTACTCCATCAGTGAAGTGGAGGAGCTGGATGGGGAATGTTAACCCCCTCCTTTTAAATCACTCCAGCATTAAACACTGCAGTATGTGTGAAACTATATTCTGTTTTAACAGATGTCAGCCCTTGTGGTGGCTAGTTGTATGTGTCAACTTGGCTAGGCTATAGTCCCCTGTGATTCAATCAAAAAAGATGTTGCTATGAATGTATTTGTTGATGTAGTTAGCATCTACGATCAGTTGACTTTAAATAAAGGAGATTACCCTTGATAATGTGGGTGGGTCTCATCCAATCAGTTGAAAGGAGAAGGCACTGGATGTGAAGATGGAGGCAGGATTGGAGTGATGCTGCCTGTGAGGTGTAAAAGGCAGTTTGGCCTTTGTTCCTGAGAGCTGGACCATGCCTGAGGCTAATGAGTAGGGGCTGACTAGACCAAGAGGGACCACCTGGAAACTCGATGCTGACTAAGCCTCAGCAGGCATGATGTAATCTATCACGGCCACATAGGAAGGCCAGTAAGAGCCTGTAAACCTGATGTTCGAATGAGCTTCTTGGTTGGCGAGAACATCTGCTCTTGGAAGGGTATTTTATCCCCCCTCCCAGACCTTATCCTATGCGTCTGTGCATTTGTTTCCTTTTTTGTTGTAATAAAGCTGTAGTTGTAAGTATGATGTACTCTCCGTGAATTTCTGTGTATCATTCCAGTGAATTATTGAACCCACAGGGGCAGTGACAGTCAGCAGGGGTTGGCGTCTGTCTATTTGGCAGTCTGGAGGACTACATCCTTTTAGCTTTTGAGCTCTGACCTAGTTCTTGGTGGCTAGGATCAGAGAAGGGTTGCATGGGCAAGGGGTCTGAAAAGCAGTGTCTATCTAACTTGTGAGCTCTGACCTAGCTCTGGGTGGTTATGGTTGGAGAGACAGTGACACTTGGGTGACTGGTGATGAGGATAGAGAAGTGGGAAGGTGAAGATTGGATCTGTCTCCACATTTTTGGGATTGGACTTATGCTGATCCTTACCACACAGTTGGCAATGAAGTTGGTTGGGATTTACCCACTTTTCCCCTTATTTAGCTCACTGCCAGAAGCCAAGGAATGCCAGGAGCTACTAGAAGCTGGAAGAGGCAAGAAAATATTCTTCCCCAGAGCCTTTGGAGGGAGCATGGCCCTGCCAACACCTGGATTTTGGTCATCTGTCCTCCAGAACTATGAAAGAATAAATTTCTGTTGTTTTAAGCCGCCACATTTGTGGTGATTTGTTAAGACAGCCAGAGGAGACTACTATAGCATCAAAGAGATATTTGACACCATCCTCCCTACAACCACAGTGGATAATTTGACTGCTGTTTCAATATTTAAGCAGAAAATTCATCAATACCGGCAAGCCAAGGGTAGAAAATTTTACCCAGAAACTAGGGGGACTTCCTTCCTGCATTCATGCCCGAATCAGGACAGTGGTAGTGATTCAGGAAACCTCGCACAGAGACAAAAACTTCAGGCAGGCTGATCCTCCTTCAAAATGTTCCCCGGATGTCACAGCTTCACTGCGGTGTGCTGACAGTCCAGAGTGTGTCTTAACTCAAACCCTATCAAATTTAAGAACATGAAGTTTTAACAATTTATGAATCAAACTAAGATCCATTAACATAAAATGGCCACAAAGAGATTGACAGGTGAAAGTATGTAAATGGATTCATGGCCCAAGTACTCATGGTTGTAGCTCTTTAGGGATTTCCCTTTGATTCAGTTTGTAGCACTTCAGCCCTCTCTTGCATGCAACAAGTCAGGTGCCATCATGTCACCTCCCCACTAGTTGACAAGTCCCCTTTCACCATATCACCCGTACTTGTGACATTTCCCAAAGATTTCTAATTACAGCTGCCTGACACCTGTGTTTCTTTAGACTATAGGGCATTTGCTCTCAGCCTGGTTGGTGGTCCACTTAAAATGTCAAGCAAGGTCACAGGCTGCCTGCAAAGCATGGATATAAAGGGGGAAGAGGTTATAGGAGGAAACCGAAATGGGGGAGATGAAGTATCTTCCAGGGAAAGAAGAGACGGGAGCCTCACCCCAGAAGTCCTGTGAAGGTAAATGCTGACCCTGAGCTCCAGAAGCAAGTTTATAGCATGTTATCAAGTGTGATTTCTCCTGATTATCTCAGAACTAATGAGGGAGTAACACCCACCCAACACCCCCATCTAATCAGAAGTATCTGGTACAGAGCTATTTGCATATCTTCAAGTCGTATTATGTCATGAAGACATTTGAGCTGATGAAAACTGACAGTTACTATAAAATTAAAATGCATCACACTGAAACCAGGAGTGTTAGAAACTCACAGCGGGGGATTCACAGCCTGTTTTAATTGATGGGTCACAGCGACTCTGCCTCACAAAGCCAATCTGAGCATGAAGCTTAGAGAAATGTGAATATGCAGAGGTCAGGCTGGCACAGCAGAGGCGGAGCTGCAGAGACGGTGCTTGCTGTGCTTCCCTGACTGTGGTTTCCAGCTTTTCCATTGGGATTCATAAATCAGGATTTACGGGGGGCGGGGAGGGGGCCCTCTCTCAGGCGGGCGCTCGATTTCTCTCTCTCTCTCACACTCTGTTTCACTTTTGCTGCAGCATTTCTACTTATTAGAAAATTACCACCAAGTGCTTCTAGTAATAATGATGTTTGGACAACAGAGAGGCTGGGAGAAAGCAGTGGTTTTGCAGTTAATTCTCAGGAGCGTGCCATCATTTCATGTGACTGTTTGCCCTCTCACTGTTCTAAAGAGCAGCTATTACAATTACAGCAGTAACTGCTGCTTACTATATTGCCAAGCATGGTCCTATGTCTTTCACATGAATTTATTCATTTAATCCTTACAAAAATCCTCTGAAGTAGGTGCTCTTATTATCCCCCATAATAATGGTTAGAAAACTGGAACTAAGAGTGCTGGAATGATTTGCTGAGTCTGAGCTCTAAACACACACACTTGTTGGGAGATAAATGTGTGCACATTCACGAACACACACAAATATACACACAGTGATTGGGTCAGGGATGGGCAAGTGACTCAGTCAAGCCATCAGATTCCTCTCCAGGACTCTTGCTGCAACTATTGGGGAAGAAAGGCTCTTTTGTGTCCGGAACTGCTAGTCCTAAGAACACTGTGTGTTTAGAGCAGCATCTTTGAATCCCCGTGAGGAAAATTGGTCTAGGAGTAAATCCAACAAACAGAAAAGCAAAGCTGAGAAATGGAGAACAGAGGAGTGAGCCTTAATGACATAATTCAAACTCCTGGATCCAGCCATATCTGAAGACAGCTTACACCATTCTTTTCATGCCATAACCCATATTATCATTTAGTGTGAGAGTATTTTATGTCATATGTCCTGAAAAATACAGTTTGATAGTAAAAATATGTACTGGGAGTACTGTGTGTGTCCATATAACAAATGTACTGTGCTTTGCTGTAAGGGATGGGGTTGGACAATTGGCTGCACCTGGGTATCTCCAGAAGGGGTAATACACCATCTTTGTCTCTCAGAACATGAACCAAAGAATTCACCTTTGCATTATAGAGAGCATTAGAAAAATATTGTGACTCAGTCCCTCCCTTGAGGACATCTGAGGAATTAAAGTATTACAAGAAAGCTATGTATTTGTGTTATGTTATAATTGATGAAGTGGGTTTATTCTCTGCATTTTGTCTTCAAATAAACTTTTGCACTTCTTGTGCTATGTTTTATTATTTTGATTTTAATGACATACCACCTCCTTGTGCCCATAAAGGTAATACGGGCCTGGACTGGGATTTGAAACCAGGTCTTCTGATTCTAGGTTCCGTGTTTATTTCTCGTGATAACTCTTTACTGCATCCTTGGGACTACCTCATTTTCTAGGAAAAATTCTTACCCTCACAATCCATCCTGATCATCTCTTTACCACCCTTCTTAGCTTTCATCAAACTCTGAGTTGAAGAAGAAATTCTGAACGCATTCTTTTATATTTAGAGTTATATTCATTGTAAGGATGAGGACTGAATTTACAAAAGAGAAGGTAGTGTTCAATATAAATTTTGTGAGAAATCGCTAGTGATTGTATAAATTATTTACTAGTTGATGTAGTAATTAGAGAAAAGAATGAATTAAACTTTAGGAGGTTAGATATAGCTATTAAGCAAGATCTACCCATGACTCACTAATTACTGAAGTGAAAGGATTGTTCCTCCACAGCGTGCATTTTTTTTCATAATTACTCCTCCGGGCAGCATTTATCTTAATTAGAAACACTCAGTTCATGGAAAGCATTGCACACCTCCCCTCATCTGATATTCAGAAGTATTACGGATGCTGTTTTGTTTTACAAGTTGTGGATTAGGCAGGCAACTAAACGATGAACATAGAAATCTGAGAAGTCTGTGTACATTGAACACATTTTTTTCATAGTTAAACGAAAAACTTTCCTTAGAGAACACTTTGTAAACACTTATATGCTAATATAGAGGTCTCTTTCAAGATATGTTAAATATTTTAGTAAACTATAATTCAGTGTATATAATGGCAGTGAAGATATTCAATATAAGAAAAATCATAATCATTATTCAAACCATTCCAAGGAGATGATGACTACAGAAATTCCAGCAAATTGACTGTATTGGTTTCCTCTCGGTGTTTTAACAAATTGCTACAAATTTACTGGCTTAAAACAACATAAATTTATTATCTTACAGTTCTAGAGGTCAGATGTCTGAAATGGGTCTCACTAGGGGTCCCTAGGTGGTACAAATGGTTTGCACTCTACTGTTAACATAAAGGTTGGTGGTTCAAACCAACCCAACGGTACTGTGGAAGAAAAAGCCTGGCAATTTGCTTCAGTTAAGATTACAGCCAAGATAACCCTATGGAGCAGTTCAACTCTGTAACACATGAGGTTGTCATGAGTCAGAATCGACTTGACAACAACAACAACAACAATGGCTAATGTCAAGGTGTTGTTTGCAGGGCTGCATTCTTTCTGGAAACTGTAGGGGAGAATCCATTCTCTTGCCTTTTCCAGCTTCTAGAGGCTGCCTGCATTCTTTGATTCATGGCCTCCATCTTCCATCTTCAAAGCCGGCAACATCAGGCTGAGTTCTTCCCACACTTCTTCCATCTCTCTGATTCTCTCTCTTCTGCCTCCCTCTTCCACTTTTGGCTACATAATCCAAGATAATCTCCCCATCTCAAAGTCAACTGATTAGCAATCTTAATTCCATCTGTAACATTAAATCCCCTTTGGCATGCAACTTAACATATTCACAGGTTCAGGGATTAGGACATGCACATCATTGTTGTTGTTAGGTGCCGTTGAGTTGGTTCCAACTCACAGCGACCCCATGTACAACAGAACGAAACACTGCCCAGTCCTGCACCATCCTCACAATCATTGCTATGCTTGAGCCCATTGTTGCAGCCACTGTCAGTCCATCTCGTCGAAGGTCTTCCTCTTTTTTGCTGACCCTCTACCCTACTGAGCATGATGTCCTTCTCCAGGGACTGGTCCCTCCTGATAACATGTCCAAAGTATGTGAGACTAAGTCTCGCCATCCTCTCTTCTAATTCTCTGGCTGTACTTCTTCCAAACAGATTTGTTTGTTCTTCTAGCGGTCCATGGTATATTCAATATTCTTTGCCAACATCATAATTCAAATGCATCATTTCTTCTTCAGTCTTCCTTATTCGTTGTTCTGTTTTCACATGCATATGAAGTGAAAGAAAATACCATGGCTTGGGTCAGGCACACCTTAGTCCTCAAAGTGACATCTTTGCTTTCTAACACTTTAAAGAGGTCTTTTGCAGCAGATTTGCCCAATGCAAGGCGTCGTTTGATTTCTTGACTGTTGTTTCCATGAATGTTGATTGTGGATCCAAGTAAAATGGAATCCTTGAAGACTTCAATGTTTTCTCTGTTTACCATGATGTTGCTTATTGGTCCAGTTGTGAGGATTTTTGTTTTCTTTATGTTGAGGTGTAATCCATACTGAAGGCTATAGTCTTTGATCTTCATCAGTAAGTACTTCAAGTCCTCTTAGCTTTCCGCAAGTAGGGTTGTATCATCTGCATATCATGGGGTGGAGCATTATCCTGCCCACCACATTGATCAAAATTTCTATTTACAAAGTTGGGTTATATAAAAATGAGTAAAGAATACATTTCTTTTATGAAATGTTGGGGCATCAACAAAACATCATAAATTTTAAGTATCTTCCACACACACACACACACACAAAATATTAGATTACAAAACATATGAATAACTAGTTTCCAGAAGTGCATCTTACATTTCACTTGGAAATGAGGGTTTCCCATCCAAGTATTCAAAACATTTAGTCTTCTTTTGAACTTGCGCTTGTGCTTGTACAATTATTCCTTCATTAGAATTTCCTGAATGATGAAATAGTGTCAACATTTTGGAAGAGAGAAAGTCTTATAGTTGAAAATAAAACACAATAGTTAGAGATATATCTGGTGAAAAAGTAACTGAGTTCCCAAAATTATAATGTTCATTGTTTTTTTAACCTTGTTTATTTTGTCCAAAAGAGCATAGCCACAAACTGATAAGACTGATTCTGAAGACAATCCAAGAAAAGGAGATACAAAAATCAATATAAAGTGAAAAGTCATTAAGTCACTATTGAAATAAGTCTATAATTTCTTAATGTGGATATCTGAATCAGCTACACCTACGCCTCACTTATTTATTATCTCGTTATCTGACATTTCGTATTTACAACAATAGTAAAAAAACTACTATCTGACTATTTTGCACATTAACAATGTACATCTGGCAGTAATGAACACCAGAAGTAAAGAACACAATGCACACAACATGGTGCGAGGCAAGAGTAACGCTGGCTGTGATCGTTAAGGTTATATGTCAATTTGGCTGGGCCATGATTCTCAGTGGTTTGGCAGTTATGCAATAATGTAATGTGACAGTTATATAATGATGTAATTTGGCAGTTATGTAATGATGTAGTCATCCTCCATTTTGTGATCTGATGTGGCCATCCTCCATTTTTGCATAACAACCTGGTCTTTGGAACCCAACCATGTCAGTAAGTGAAAAGCGGGTATATTCCTGTTCATATTCATGAAATTGGCTATATAGTACCATTATGTTGTTGAACCATGTGATGGTTAATGTTGTGTGTCAGTTTGGCTGGGCCATGATTCTCAGTAGTTTGCCAGTTGTGTAATGACATATTTATCCTCCATTTTGTGATATAATGTAATCACCTCCATGATGTGATCTGATGTGACCAGCCAATCAGTTGTAAATTAAGTTTCCTCAAGGGTGTGGCCTGCATCCTGTATATATGGACATTCTGGCAAAGCTTTCTGGCTTTTGCTCGTTCTGGATCCTGCATCCAGCTCATCATCTTTTAACCTCCAGTCCTTAGGACTTGGGCCAGCAGCCTGCCATATTGCCTGCTAATCTTGGAATTCATTGGCCTCCACAGTCTGTGAGCCAGCATCCTGCCATCTTACCTGCCAATCTTGGATTTGTCAGCCTCCACAGCCTGTGAACCAGCAGCCTGCTGTCTGACCTGCAGGTCTTGGGTTCATCAGCCCCTGCAGCTACAT
>NW_004444302.1:201333-208800 GCF_000243295.1 Trichechus manatus latirostris | reverse complement strand
AAAATTTTAAATCACCACCATTAAATGCATTTCCTTGGTGTTGTAACTTAAAGGGTTACTGGTCAATAAGTAAAAGCCACTAGAATTGCTCTGGGTTAAAGAAGTGTGTGATGAGTGCACTTTAATGAAACATAGCACCAGGAACTGAAGAGAAGGGATTCTCCAAAAATCCTTCCCGTTTATAGAAAAAATCCTATTTGGGGAAAATGTATTTAGATTAAGATGCCTGGTATGAGGAAGGATGTTATTGAGCCCTGGACAAATACTTTAGCATCCGGTGATAAACATGGGTGAAGCTTTTGGTGCTTTTCAAAATATTGAATCCAGTCTCCAAGAGGAATACCTAACTTCATACTAATTTTAACCTTGGATATGTGAATAAAGACCGTTACCGCTTTTATTAATAGAGAATTTTTTTATCATTTTGCCTATGAGTAACACTGAAACTATCCAATTTTTTTGTATTAAAATATCTAAGATTTGGAGGAAATCTACCAGCCATCTGGAGTCTGCCCCCTCTCTCTCACACACACACACACATACAGAAGTGCACAGGTAAAGTTACCCAAGGTCAATGAAGCCTCAGCATCAGGGACTCTCACTTCCTTGGCCCCTTCCAAGGCCTTGGGAGGGGCTCTAGCAATGTGTTCATATGGTCACATGTCTTTGCGAAAGTTGTTAAAAGTAAGCTATTTTAGCTACAATCAGTTAAACACTGTCCTTGCCAGTGACCATGGACATTTTTAGAATATGGCCACGGGGAAGTGGTGTTTCCATTTAGTACAGGCTTAGCAGGTTGTGTTCATGTGACTCACAATCACTCTGGTGTATAGTGAAGTTATTGCTAACCACCCTGATACAGGAATGGTTTCTAGGAATGCTCCTGCTACCCAATGTGGCAAGTCCCCTGAGGTAAAGGTGTGATGTTTCAAGACCAGGGGTCATATCATAGACATGAATATGCCCTTGGAGGAGCAAACAGGTTTTAAAGCTCATCTGTGGAAAATTCTTCCAATGATCAGGCATAGAATTTAAGCATTGGATTCAGTCAGTCCTCATCAACATCTAGCCAAAACTAAAGTTCTCTCCTGTCAGTCATACTCAAGCTTATTCAAGAATTTCATTTTTTGAGGCCTCATACTCCCACGACTTCCCACTCCATACTTATATAAATGTTTGGTTTCAGTCATACTTTCTCTTGGAGTTATTGTCCACTTCCTCAGATTTTTTTTTTTTTTTTTGAAATTTTCCTCCCTGTGTTCTAGGACAATATTCCTCAAGATGTGGTTCTTGGTCCACCTGCATCAGAAAATTGGGATGCTTATTAAACACTTATGCTATATGCCCCCCAATAAAACTCACTGAATCAGAAGCAGTGGTAGGTAGAGCACCCACGGGATCTGCAATTTTAACTCACTCACCAGGAGAAGTTAAAGAAGGTATGTATGACTAAATTTGGTCTCATTAACAAGTCACATTTTATTTTAGCAGAAAATGGTATCCAGCAAAGTCTCCCATGATGACTATCTCTAGCCTTTTTGCCATGTTCTGGCTGTGTGGTCTCTCTCCACTTTCACAGAAAAGCTAATTGTGTTCCCTCTACCTAAAACTCATGCATTTGCCATTTATTACACTGGTAGCCAGGTACTGTTAACATTAATGCATTTATTCAATAAATATTTATGGAATAGTTTTATATGCCCAGCACCAAGATAAATACCACCCTGCCCCTATGAGGCTTCCAGTCAAGTAACCGTGGGTTTTTAAAGAATACACTGCTGTGAGTTATTTCATCTTGGCTGGAAGTACTCAATAAATATTTTCATAATGAATAAACATACTAAAATGTATTCAGACCCTAAAAAGTGTCTTAATTTTCCCTAAATTCATACCACCTTTACAGGTCATTATAATTTCAAATGACTTTCCATCTTAAATATAAACATTTGGAGGAGGGAGTGAGCTCAGTCATGTGATGAACAGCTCAGAAAGGGGAATAAAGTTTCTAAAGCATGTTGGTTGTTTTTGTCCAGTTCAGGATAAACAAACTTCATATACTGTATTCTTACTTCCTGAACTTTTCTTTCTTTTGGCAGCTTGGTGACTTCTAAGCACTGATTGGTGCTAGAGAAGAGACAGACCACTCATGAAAGTTAAAACAGTTAAAATCGCCCAGCAGGTGTTAATGTGCGGGCACCATTATCCTTTGCTAACAGTCTGACATTCCTTGGGTGTCATAAGTGGTTAAATGTTTGGCTGCTAACCAAAAAGTCCACTCAGAGGCACCTAGGAAAAAAGGTCTGGCAGTCTACTTCCAAAAATTCAGCCATTAAAAACCCTATGGAACATAGTTCTGTTCTGACATACACGAGGTCACCATGAATTGGAATCAACTCAACGACAACTGGTTGGTTAATAGTCTTACTGTGTTGCCAATGGCCTCCAAAACACTGGCACTCTATCTTCCTGTTAAGCAAGGATCATCGGCATATCACAGTCTCACATGACAATGGAAAGGAACTGAGGAACATACTAGATTCCCTACTAATCAGTATTTTCGAAGAAGAATAAAGCAGCAGTAGAGAGTGTTTTAGTTGTTTATCCAAAAAAATATGTACCAATATTTGGCACAAGATAATTAGGCCCTTTGGGAAGAAAAAGTTACAATAAACTATTCATTAAACTGGATCTACTTCCAAATAGTATTGTAGTCAATGTATAGTCATACCTTTTGGGAAAAAGTGCAATCTTTAAGTAGTAAGTTTAATTTTTAAAAAATGCATTTAAAGAAACAAATGTAGAGTAGGGTGAAAAAAAAAGAGCTAGTCCAAGAAAAAGATACAGAGCCTAAGCTGCTGTTCATTCCACCCAAAATCCAATAGCTCTCAGCCTGGATATCCAGCTCACCTGTGATTTATGTGTCTTTGCTCAAATTAAGGACCCCCCCAAAAAAAATGTGAAGCAAAAGCTGTCACAGTAACTGTTCCAGTAGAAATGACATTGGAATTTGTTCTTTTCTATTTGAAGGTTGTACACTTTCATATATGTGGCCTGTTTGGGAAAAGGCATTTTAAACTAAAGCAGTGTAAAACACTCTTACCTCATACAATCCATTAGAGCTAAATTACACAGACCTCCAATCATTCGATGACTGAATTATTTATGAGGAAATGGCCAATATCAAAAGAAGAGTGACAGGAACAGTTTTTTATAACAGGGTTTAGGAGAAGAAATGTGGTTGATATGAGCCAGTGAAAAGACTTCCTCTGACAAAGAGCAAATGGCATCAAATTGGGGTAAATATTCTACATACGACTATGACAAAGGAAAGTAAATGGAAAATTATAGCTTTGGTGCTTAACTGTATCCAGAAGAACCCACCAATCTTTTCAGAAAGAGCAATTTAGTCTGGCAGTTCCTAAGGCTGCAATTTTCTTTTTTGTTTGCTGTCTGAATCTAAGACCCTCTGGGAAATAAACCAAAGGGAATTTTCAAGAGCACTTTGTTCGCTAAGTCTTTGTAAACCTAACAGAATAAAGCATGCGTCTCACCTTCCTCTCTGAATGATATTTGCTTTGGACCTTTTGCACCTTTATTAAAACTCTGTGTGATATTTGTGGGTCTGGGTTTGTGTGGTTCACACTTCAGAAATGGTTTGTTTGCTTCCAGACACCGTGTGTGCAGTTAAAGGAGCTGAGTGGAAATTATACCTCAGGTTACAGATAGATGGTTGAATAAACTAAGAGTTCCCTAGATACCGTGAAAAAAAAGTACTGACTGGAACATAAATCAATCAATTATGTTTCTTTTCTCTGAAATTAAACTATTTATTAAAATATTGATTTCTTATTATTAATCTCTCCTGGGCTACTTTGTCAACTTTCATCAATTCTGTCCCTTTTCCAGTAATTTTTCCAGGGTGAAAATTTTGAAATGCATGTTGGGTCATGTTATTCCACTGCCTAAATCCATTCAATGGTGTTTGATTGATACTAAAAAAAGGACCGATAGGTGAAACACACTTTTCCCCTCCCCACCTCTTTAGCCTCACCTAGCACCGTGTTTTTCTTCATGGTTTTTGCTTCAGCAACTCTGTCCTTCTTCCCATTTTTTCCTAAGGTTGCTTGCTCCCTCTGGTTAAAAGGCATTTTTATATATTGTTCCCTATATCTGAAACAGTTTCTTCCTTACTATTGACACATTAAACATCGTTAGTTCTTGGGACACATTTCAATTGGGAATTTGTCAAAAAGCCTACCTGACACCTCCTACAGAACTAGATCAATGAAATTTACATTTATTTGTACGATTCTTTGATATATATGCATGTCTTGATCTCAAACTCCATGCAGGTAAGGACCACGTCTATTAGTGTTTACCATTTCATTAACAGAGCTTAACACAGTGTTTGCATCAAGAAATGACAGCTTAGAAAATGTTTCCAATTCATGGAAAGCGTGGAAGCATAAGAAAATGTTTTTAAAACCCTGGTATAAAGTAATTTATAACTACACTTCAGCTGTTATTAATCACTCCTTAGTTTACCCTGGTTTTCTTATCGTGTATATAACCACTATACACATATATGTATACAGTCATGCACAGCATAACGTCCGTTCAGGTAGCATCCGACCAAATATGTGCCCATGGTTTCCTAAGGTTATAGTGTTGTTGTTGTTGTTAGGTGTCATTGAGTCTGTTCCGACTTATAGCGACCCTATGTACAATGGAACGAAACCCTGCCCAGTCCTGAGCCATCCTCACAATCATTGTTATGTTTGAGCCCATTGTTGCAGTCACTGCATCAATCCATCTCATTGAGGGTCTTCCTCTTTTTCACTCACGCTCTACTTTACCAAGCATGATGTCCTTCTCCAGGGACTGGTCCCTCCTAATAACATGTCCAAAGTACATGAGACAAAGTCTCACTATCCTCGCTTCCAAGGAGTACTCTGGCTGCATTTCTTCCAAGATAGACTTGTTCATTCTTCTGGCAGTCCATGGTATATTCAATTTTTTTCACTAACATCATAGTTCAAATGTATCAGTTCTTCTTCAGTCTTCCTTATTCATTGTTCAGCTTTCGCATGCATATGAGGTGATTGAAAATATCATGGCTTGGGTCAGGCGCACAATAGTCCTCAAAGGGACATCTTTGCTTTTTAACACTTTAAAGAGTTCTTTTGCAGCAGATTTGCCCAATGTAATACGTCGTTTGATTTCCTGACTGCTGTTTCCACGGGTTTTGATTGTGGGTCCAAGTAAAATGTAATCCTTGACAACTTCAATATTTTCTTCCTTTATCATGATGTTGCTTATTGGTGCAATTGTGAGGATTTTTGTTTTATTTATGTTAAGATGGAATCCATCCTGAAGGCTGTAGTCTTTTAAATCCAACAGTAAGTGCTTCAAGTCCTCTTCTCTTTCAGCAAGCAATGTTGTGTCATCTGCATATCGTAGGTTGTTAATGAGTCTTCCACCAATCCTGATGCCCATTCTTCTTCATATAGTCCAACTTCTCAGATTATTTGCTCAGCATACAGATTGAATAAGTATGATGAAAGCATACAACCCTGACTCACACTTTCTTGATTTTAAACCGTGCGGTATCCCCTTGCTTTGTTTGAATGACTGCCTCTTGGTCTATGTACATGACTCAAAATGAGAAGAAACAGCAGCAAACATCCATTAATAATAGGAACATGGAATGTACGAAGTATGAATCTAGGAAAATTGGAAATTGTCAACAATTAAATGGAACACATAAACATTGATATTCTAGGCATTAATGAGCTGAAATGGACTGGTATTTACCATTTTGAATCAGACAATCATATAGTCCACTATGTCAGGAATGACAAATTGAAGAGTAATGGCATTGTGTTCATTGTCAAAAAGAACATTTCAAGATCTATCCTGAAGTACAACGCTGTCAGTGATAGGATAATGTCCATATGCCTACAAGTAAGACCGGTTAATACGACAATTACTCAAATTTACGCGCCAACCACTAATGCCAAGGTTATAATAGAGTTCAGAAATCCCTATCAGAGAACGGAACATAGTAGATGTAACTGGATGTAGCAAACAAAACAGCTTCCTTCATGCAACATGTGTATCTCATGTCTCTTGCATACAAAGTGATTGCACTGACAGGTATAATGGTACAGTATATACATAACCTATAATGCACATGTCTTCATAGTCATAATAAACACCTATGTTACTGGCTTATGTATGTACCGTACTGTACTTTCTATCATTATTTTAATGTGAATTTTCCCCACTTACAAATAAATAGTTTACCATATTGTAGTGTATACTTCAACTCATAGGCAGCAGCATCCAATCTCGTGTATGGCACATCTCAAGCATTATGGCATTATCTCTCTGTTTAATTTTCTTTCATAAAAATTACCATGAAGTGCATCATGGCTCCCAAATGCAGCAAAACTAGTGCTACTGACAGCAGCAGCAACAGCAAAGGAAAAGTATTGATTTGGAAGTGAAACAAAAGGTTACTAAACAATACGAAGGTGGAAAATCAGTGAATGCTATTGCTCAAGATTTATACACATTTGCACAATGTCCAAATCTCATAACATCCTGTTTCACAGAACATATCAAGGATGTTAAGCAATGCATGACTGAATATATACATATATATAACCCATTGCCATTGAGTTGATTCCAACTCATCGTGACCCTGTAGGATAGAGTAGAACAGCCCCATAGGGTTTCCAAGGAGCAGCGGTGGATTTGAACTGCCAACCTTTTGGTTAGTAGCCGAACTCTTAACCACTGCACCACCAGGGCTCCGATTTTATATATATAAAATCATTGCTTGTGTAAAAAAGATATGTCCTATTTTTTTCAGTAGATTTTTTTCCTGTGAAGCTTGACATCAAAATATTTAACTATCTACTTTGCATTTATCAGGAAAAAAAGCTTATTTTCTTCCTTGCACTTCTACTCCTCAAAGCACTCTAGCTTAACTAATAGGACCCTCTCTGACCCACCCCCTCTACATACAAAAAATGACTTTTTAGTATGCCCTGCTTTCTTTTCTCTAACTAAAAAAGCTTTTCATACAGAAGAGATAAAATTGTTACTTTTCATGGCCACTCACAAGCAGGCAACTAAGTGATATTCTCCAGATGAGCATAAAATACTTTTTCCAATAGAGAGTTTCTCTCATACATCTGTCTCTGCTAATTTGAACTATAAAACTTACCTCCCTTCATCAACTCTTATACTCCTTGTTTTTGTTTGTTTGTTTGTTTGGTTTGGTTTTCATCAGTAGAATTTGGCTAAAGATGCTCATTATTCATAAAGTGTTCAGATTCTTGACTCTGAACAAACTTTAAAACCCAGTTGAACAAAGCACTATTAATTCCAAATAGATAAACGAGTAGTTTCTTCACTCTGAGATAAAATTGGTTAAATAAATAATCAGTAAGAGAGACT
>NW_004444302.1:185144-188382 GCF_000243295.1 Trichechus manatus latirostris | reverse complement strand
AAGGATATTATGTTCTTCTTTAAAATGTCTAGCTAATACACACTGCCTTAATATTTATATTAGCTTTCAGTCAATCTTCTTTCTTGTATAACAATTGTAACTATTTATATAAAATTAGTGGTTTTCAGTCTTCACTAATTATTGCAGTATTTTACTTTTACATTGATAAATATACCTCTATGTATCAACTAAGGTCTCAGGTGGTGCAAACATTTTGCACTCGACTAGCAACCTAAATGCTGGTGGTTCGAACATGCCCAACAGTGCCAAAGAAGAAAGGCCTAGCGATCTGCTTCCGTAAAGATTACATTCAAGAAAACCTTATAAAGAAGTTTAACTCTGCCTCACAGGAGTTACCATGAGTCAGAATCAACTCAACAGCAATAGGTTTGTTTTTGTTTGTTTGTTTAAATATATACAAATTGATGGAATATTTTTATGGATTGAATTGTGTTCCCCAAGAAAGATATGCAGGAGTCCTAATCCCTGGTATCTGTGAACATGACTTTGTTTGTAAATAGGGTCTTTGAAGATGTTATCAGTTAAATTAACATGAAGTCATACTGGAGTATGGTGGGTCCTAATCCGGTCTGAGTGGTGTCCTTGTAAAAGAGTAGACGAGACATAGAGAAACAAGACAGAGTAAGAATGGCCATATGAAGATGTATCTACAGACCAAGGAATGTCTCAGGCTACTAGAAGCTGAGAGAGACCAGAAAGGATTTTCCACTAGAAACTTTGGAGGGAGCGTGGCCTGGATGGAAAGTTGATTAGATATTTTATCCTCCAGAATTGTGAGGCAATACATTTCTGCTCTTATAAGCCATTCAATTTGTGGTATTTTGTTATGGCAGTACTAGGAAATTAATACAAATATCAACATACAAGAACAATATTTTTAAAACTAAATCTAGAATGTTCACATATATGAAAAAGTGAATATTTAGGTATTCGGAAAAAAATTCAATTCATATGCCTAAGGGTATTGTTAACAGTGCTAAACTGATTAGATTTAATGGTAATTTCTTGCATTCACAGGACTTTCAACCAGCCAGAAATTCAGGGATGCCAGAAATTATGTTGAATCAGATGTTCAGCTTTTTGGTCTTCCAAAGGTCAATGACGAAGTCAAAGCTAAACAGTTGAATATGGTTTAATAGAAAGTCAAAGCAAAAACTTTAGTTCCTCATTTTTCATTATACCATAAAAGAAATAAATTCACGTTTTCTTAGTCAAATTTTTCCCACACATTTTTCCTTTCCACTTTTACTTTTTGGGCTGTATATTTTGTCTTGTACTAACGGTGCCTATCTTATTGTATCTATGATTTTATTATAAGATGTTTTAAGAGTAATAGGAGAGTAAATATACCTTTAAAAATTTATAGACATAGGAAGCATAAAGATATTTCCTATGGTTTAATTATTCATTTTAAAATAATAGAAATGATCAAATCTCATTTCATATGACAGTGCATTTCCTATCCCTGAATGATTACATTGACTTCTAACTACACCCAATTAGTCAGAAGTAAACTAAAAAAAAAAATCTGAACTGAAAATTATTTGAGAATTTTCTCAACTTAAACTGTGAAATGCATTACACTTTCATTTATTTTAAATTATTCGTAAGTGTTTTACCTTGTCTAAAATGCACTTGATCTGGAGATTATATTAAAATTGATACATTAATTTGGTATATTAACCCTTGGTGAACCAGGATTCTATATTTGAAAACAGTCAAAAACTGTGAAGGGTCTGAAATTTTACCCTACTCTCAAACTAATAAATTAGCTATGAGCTATGAGCTATGAGACCACAGCTTCATGGATGCTGGCAGAAGACATGATATTCCTGGATCTGAAGCAAAGAATGGTTAATTATTCACATTAATAACAGTAGCCATTTGAAAGTTTCCCTAAGCATCATTTCCCACAAGGCAATGCAAAGAAGGCCAGGTGACATGTGCACACACAGCAGATTGCATTACAGGACAGGAAGCCCAAGTTTACAGAATACAAATTTGTATAATGAGTGTGATAGTCAGAAGTCTAATATGACTTCAAGATTCCCTACCCTCTGATATATTTGCCATGCATAATCCCCAGAACTGTGAATATTATTTATTTTACTTCCATGATTAGGTTATATTATATGATACAGTTGCCTTTAAAAAAGGGAGATTATGGAGGTGGGCTTAACTTAATCACATGTGCCCTTTAAATCAAGGTCTTGTGGTCAGAGGTAGAAGAGCCATACACAAAACTCACAGATTCTATGATACTATTTATATGAAACATCCATAATAGGTAAATCTATAGGAACCAAATGCAAACTGGTGTTTGCCAGAGACTGGAGGGTGGGATAAATGGAGAGCAACTACTCAATGGATTTGTAGTTTGCTTTTGGGGTAATGAAAAAAGGTTGGAACGAGATAGAAGTTGTGGTTACACAGCATTGTGAATCTACTAAATGCCACTGAATTGTTCTCTTTAAAATGGCTAATTTTATGTTATGTGAATTTTCCCTCAATAAAATAAAGCAAAAAAGGTGCCGATCTTTTTTGGTTAGCAGTCAAGCACTTAAATACTGTGCCACCAGGGCTCCTTTGTAATATACCAGTATTATTTATATTAAACAAACTGTGAAAAAAGTTATGAGATATATAGGACAATTTTAATTTTGAACACTAACTGGATATTTGATGACATAAACTATTTTATTTTAGATGTGAAAATAGTGTCATGATTATGTTTATTTATTTTTAAAAGTTTATTTTGTAGAGATTCAAACAGGAATTTACAGATGGGAGAGTAAGTTGATGGCACGTAGATGGGGCAGAATTGGCCATGAGATAGTGGTGTTTAGATCTGGTGAATGGGTACCTAACTGTACATTATATTAGTCTGTCTACATTTGTGTATGTTCAAACTTTTTCATAATAAGTAATTAAAACAAATAAATAGTTCCTAAAAAGGGATCAAAGAGGCAGACAGAGAGTAATAGATTATAGCCTAAGATTTTTAGCTACCGTGAGAAGTCAGGATTTCACATGAGGGCACAGGGGCTTGAAAAGTGGCAAAAACACGTGTAGGGTTTCCAAAGACTTTTATTTGTGCTGCAGATTTCTCTGGAGCCAGGCTCTCACACACACAATAATCACAATGAACGTCAGACAAGATAAAAATTTAGTTTTATTTGGTGTCAGTTTCACAGATCTCATTTTGAATTCTGACTCT
>NW_004444302.1:182327-183751 GCF_000243295.1 Trichechus manatus latirostris | reverse complement strand
ATTAACATAACGTAGGTTTCATACATGATTACCATCACTATTTTGATTATTAACACCCCTAAGCCAATTATAAAATATTATGGTACATATTTCAAGTATTCAGGATCCTTTACATTATATTCATTACATGTGCTTCATTGACTATAACTTTCCCAGAGGAGGAAACATTAATTTCCTTAAAAATGAACGTGAAGCTACTAAAACCCTATTCATGGTTGTATGAGAGTGTGTTGAGGGGGATGCTTAGGAAGCAGAAGTGCTGCCTTTAGACACAGGCAACACGGGCCCTGGCCAAGCCTCTCTGACCAGGCTCCCAGTGGGATGAAAACACCCTACTTCTACCCCAGCCTCTGAGGACTCGTGACCCTGGAGTTCCCTTCCCAAATGGCCCCAAGTCCACTTCCAGGGATGTATTGGTTTCTTCCTGGACCCATCATGCTGAGAGCAGACCTACTCAGGTGTGTGCACCTCTAGGCCCCAGGAGTAACCAAGGAACAGATGTTAGAGGAGAGGTGCGAATAAAGCTTGAACTTGTATCTGAGCCTGTCCACATGAGCACAAGGCACCTCACAGTGTGGGAGGATGCAAGAGGTTGAGAAGAGAAGGGCAGAGGGCCACTAGGGCCTAGGGCCGTGCTTTGCCTGTGCTCCTACCTTCGGGCCTAGAACCCAAGGAGTCTGAGACTTTATAATTTGAACCTGCCCTTCTAGGTAATTAGGAAGGTAACTTGTCAAGATAGGAGCATAGAATACTCTTTATTTAAAGGTTTCTTGACATTATAACTTTTAAATATATAGATTTATGGTATGTGGGTCTTCATTTGTACTTGGGTTCCAAGCACCACAAATGTTATAAGTGGCCCAAATAAGGTTGATATTACCACATATGGAATGTGCACTTGCTTTCCTAGCATATGACAATAACATGTTGTATATGATATGATAATATCAGAAGAATATGTCATGATGATTATCAGAGCCATAATGATTTCCCCTTAAATTTAATAGCTTCTCAGCTTTTCTCTTGCAGATACCATATAAGTAAGATAGCACATTGGGAAGCTCCTATTCAAAGTAATGAACCAACTACTGAGAGTTCAAATGCTCAGTATTCCTGAAATGAAAATTCAGGGCAATTCAATCTAAAATTATTCATCCATTCAACAAACATATATCAACCATGTACTATATAAATGTAAGACATTTTGTTAGGATTCATTTGGGATAAAAAGATGAATCAGATATAATTCTCATTTTCTTGCCTAATAATGAAGATACTGTCTTAGTCATCTAGTGCTGCTCTAACAGAAATACTGCAAGTGGATGGCTTTAACAAAGAGAAATTTATTTATTCACAGTCAAGTAGGCTAAAAGTCCAAATTCAGGGCGTCAGCTCCAGGGGAAGGCTTTCTCTCTCATCAATGT
>NW_004444302.1:179833-180755 GCF_000243295.1 Trichechus manatus latirostris | reverse complement strand
CAGAAGAATTCAAAGTTGGTTACGGTTAGAGTCTGGTGTTTATCTGGAGGGAAGAACATTTCATTAAGGCAAGGAATGTAAAAGGAGTCATTGGTTTAGGAGAAAATAATGAGTTCATTTTTATTTAATCATATTGAGCCTGCTATTTCTTTAGGTACCAGGCAGAAATAATAGCACAAGTTTACTGATCATACTATGTCTCTTGAATCTTCCAACTTATTTTCTACAGTGACTCCACTATGCAACAGAAGGAATAACTAAAGTTAAACTGGTTAGAAGACAGCCCTCCTTCATTTTGGCATACCAGGAGTATAAATATAGGTACAGAAAAAAGCGATAATGAGAAGATGTAAAAACTAACACTAACCACACAGGACTAGAAAACAATTTAGACCAGACATGGGCAGTCAAATCTCTATGTGATGGCTGAGAATGAGTCCACCGCAGGACTTTGGGTGGAGATGGCCCTTGCCTTCAAAGTCATGCACTTGCCTTGCTGAGTTTCCAGAAAGCTACTGGAACAAGGGCTCTGATAGTTCCTTGAGCAAAGCATCTTTCTGCTCCCAATTAGTATATTTCGAGTTTGAGGAAAGAATCTCAGATGGAAAAGCAGTAGGGCAGTAGCTTTTTCCCTTTTAAAACAGGTGAGTGCACCTGTCACACCTTTTTATGCACCAAGGCAAGTACAAAGCAGAATCATTGAGCTCCTGAGCTTCAAGTCCTGATCCCTATTTTCAGCTGCAAATAAGTCTGCCACTCAGTGTTTGTCTTGTCAGGAGATTTTGTGACATGAATTCCTGGAATGAGTCCAGTGATTACATACATGCTTATAGACCACTGAGAAGCCATCAGAGAAATGCCACTCTAGGCATCAGCACAGAGATTCGCAGCTGTGTGATGTCCAAGGCAGTGACCTAGAGAA
>NW_004444302.1:146712-165031 GCF_000243295.1 Trichechus manatus latirostris | reverse complement strand
GTATGTTAAAAAAAATTCTGTCTGGGAGACTAACTTGAAATGTAAACCTCATTTAATTACAACAATAAAAAAATAATAGTTCATTTGTAGTGTGAGTTCTGCTAAAGAACAATAGATGTACCCATCTAGAGTCAAGTAAAAAGAGACACTAAATGTTAGGAGGAATTTGGTACAAAGTATATTCCCATAGGGATGGACATAAGAACGTGGGTTTGGAAGAGGGAACAGTTTGTCCATGCTGGTCCTGGAGCCCATCCCTCTCACAGACTCAACTTCATTAGTGTTGTGTTGAACGTTCCCAAAGGGCTTCACTGAAGGTTGGGACCTAAGTGATTCCTGGCATCACTGCATTCTGGTTTATTTTTCTATCAGATTTTATTTTTCTGCAAATTGTTTCAGCATAAGGAAAGAAAGAGCTCCAGTTTAAATTATAGCAGAGCCTGTATCACTAAACAAAGGCACCTTTCCTGATTTTAAGGCACACGGTATTCCCTTGTTCTGTTCAAACGACTGCCCCTTGGTCTATGTACAGGTTCCGCATGAGCACAATTAAGTGTTCTGAAATTCCCATTCTTCTCAAGGTTATCCATAATTTGTTACAATCCTGTGTGGTTTATAATTGGAAAAGGTGTGTGCCAGGATTGTATCCATTCACCATACTTATTCAATCTGTATGCTGAGCAAATAATCCGAGAAGCTGGACTATATGAAGAGCTTGACATCAGGATTGGAGGAAGACTCATCAACAACCTGCAATATGCAGATGACATAACCTTGCTTGCTGAAAGTGAAGAGAACTTGAAGCACTTACTGATAAAGATCAAATACTATAGCCTCCAGTATGGATTACATCTCAACATAAAGAAAACAAAAATCCTCACAATTGGACCAATATGCAGCATCATGATAAACGGAGAAAATTTTGAAGTTGTCAAGGATTTCATTTTACTTGGATCCACAATCAACACCCATGGAAGCAGCAGTCAAGAAATCAAATGACGCCTTGCTTTGGACTTATCTACTGCAAAAGACCTCTTTAAAGTGTTATAAAGCAAAGATGTCACCTTGAAGACTAAGGTGTGCCTCACCCAAGCCATGGTATGTGCAATCACCTTATATGCATGTGAAAGCTGGACAATGAATAAGAAGGATTGAAGAAGAATTGATGCATTTGAATTACGGTGTTGGCAAAGAGTATTGAATGGAACTGCCAGAAGAACAAACAAATCTGTCTTGGAAGAGGAACATCCAGAATGCTCCTTAGAAGTGAGGATGGCAAGGCTGTTTTGCTTACTTTGAACATGATCAGGAGGGACCAATCCCTGGGGAAGGGCGTCATGCTTGGTAAAGTAGAGGGTCAACAAAAAAGAGGAAGACCCTTAACAAGATGGATTGACACAGTGGCTGCAACAATGGGCTCAAACATGCCTACCGTTGTGAGGATGGCTTAGGACCGAGCAACATTTCGTTCTGTTATACACAGGGTCTCTATGAGTCAGAACTGACTTGATGGTGCCTAATAACAACAACAACAATGAAATAGCAAAAACTATCTTGAAAAAGAACAAAGTTAGAAGACTCACACTTCCTGATTTCAAAACTTAATACAAATCTACAACAATCAAAATATCGTGGCACCTATGTAAGGCTAGATATAGAAATCAAGGGAATAAACCCATACACCTATTGTCAATTAATTTATTTTCAAGAGTAACAAGACCATTCAATGGGGAAAGAATGGTGTCAACAAATGGTGCTAGTACAACTAGATATCCACTTGGAAAAAAGAAGCTGGACACCTACCTCACTCCATATACAAAAATTAACTCAAAATAGATCAGTGATCTAAATATAAAAGCTACAACTATAAAACCCTTAGAAGAAAGCATAGAGGTAAAACTTTATGCCCTTGGATATGGTGATGAATTCTTAGATATGACACCAAAAGCACAAAAGAAAAAAAATAGATGCATAGGACTTCATACAATTTAAGATTTTTGTGCATCAAAGGACACTATAAGGAAAGTGAAAAGACAACTCACAGAATGGGAGAAAATATTTGCAAATCACATACCTGATAGGGGTCTAATATCCAGAATATATAAAGAACTCTTACAACTCCACAACAAAAAGACATACAAGCCAATTTAAAAATGAGCAAACAACTTGAATAGACATTTCTCCAAAGAAGATATACAAATGGCTAACAAGCCCACGAAAAAGTGCTCAACATTTGTATTAGGGAAATGCGAATCAAAACTAAAAGGTGATACCACTTCGCACTCACTACCAGCTGCTGTCAAATCGATTCCAACTCATGGTGACTCCGTGATTGTCAGAGTAAAAATGTACTCCATAGGGTTTTCGATAGCTAATTTTTCAGAAGTAAATTGCGAGGCCTTTCTTCGAAGGTGCCTCTGGGTAGACTCAAACCTCCAAACTTTTGATTATCAACCAAGCCTGTTAATTGTCTGCATGGCCCAGGGACTTCCCACACCCACTAGAATGGCTATAATTTAAAAAAGAAAAATATATAGCAAGTGTTGGCAAGAATGTGGAATAATTGTAACCTTATACATTGCTGATAGGAATGTAAAATAATGTAGGCTCTGTGGAAAACAGTTTTGCAATTCTTCAAAAAGTTAAGCATAGAATTATCATATGACATGACAATTCCAAACTAAGGTGTATACCCTAAAGAATTGAAAACAGGTATTCAAACAAAAACTTGTACATAAATGTTCATAGCAACACTATTCATAATAGGTAAAGGATGGAAACAACCCAAATGTTCATCAGCTGATGAATGAATGAGTGGCTGGTGGGTTGAAACTACTGACCTTTTAGTTAGCAGCCGAGCTCTTAACCACTGTGCCACCAGGGCTCCAAACAAAGTGGTATATCTGTATATAATGGAATCTAACTCATCTATAAAAAGTAATGGAGTACTGATACATACTACAGCATGGATGAACCTCAAAAATATTATGCTAAATGAAAGAAGGCAGACTCAAAGGCCACATATTGTATGAATCTATTTATATGAACTATCTATAAAGCTAAATCCATGGAGACAGAAGTCAGAGTAGCGGTTTTCAGGGACTGGGAAGAGGATAAAAGGAGGGTAACTTCTTAATGGATACAGGCTTTGCTTTTTGGGGTGATGAAAGTGTGGTGATTTCACATTGTGAATGTACTAAATTCCACTGAATTGAACAATTTAAAATGGTTAATATTATATGAATTTAACTTAATAAAAAAGAACCTCAATCTGTCTGCCTATTGTGCAAAAATTAACTCAAAATAGATCACAAATGTAAATGTAAAATAAATTTTCCTAAAACAAAACTTTTAGAAAAAGATATAGAAGAAATTCTTCTAGGCAATCCTTCTAGGATCTAGGGCTAGGCCAAGAGTTCTTAGACTTGACACCAAAGGCACGACCCATAAAACAATAAATTTGTAAATTGGTCTTTATCAAAATAAAAAAAATAGTGACAGAACAAAATGCTGGTGAGGGTGAGGAGAAACTGAATCATCATTCATTGCTGATGAAATCTAGTACAGCCACTCTGAAAAATAATTTGGTAGTTTCTTTAATATGTATATATATATATACACACACACAACTATCAACCAGCAATTGCACTCCTGGGCATTTTTCCCAGAGAAATGAAGACATATATTTTCACTAAAACCTGCACACAAATATTTATAACAGATTTATTAATAATAACCAATAACTGGAAACAACTCATAGTCCTTTAATGGGTGAATGGTTAAACAAACTGTGGTGCACCCATACTTCACAACAATAAAAAGGGATGAACTATTGATACACGAAACAACCTGGATGACTCTCCAGAGAATTATGCTGAGTGAAAAAGTTAATACCAAAAGACGAACATTTCTACTTTCATTTTTTTATTGTGGTAAATATATATGTAACAAAACATTTGCTCTTTCAACATTCTTCACATGCACAATTCAGTAACATTAATTATGTTCATCATGTTGATAAACTATCACCATCATACGTTTCCAAGTTTTCCCATCACCCTTAATAGACACATTGACAAAATTATAAAAATGAATAACAGATTGATTGCCAGGGGCTAATGGGGGGGGGAGTGAAATGAGTATGGCTATAAAAGGACAACATGACAAAGTTTTCTGGATATGGAAATGTCCTGTATTTTAACTGTATCAATGTCAATATCCTGGTTGTGAGATTGTACTGTAGTTTTTCAAGATGTTATCATTGGGAAAACTTGGTAAAGGGCACATAGGATCTCTGTGCATTATTTCTGACAACTGCATGTAAATATATAATTATCTCAAATAAATTGAATTAAAATGTAAATAGAATGACAGAAAACTATACGCAAAGAAAATATGCCAATAATATTATCAAAGAAAGTTGAATTTCAGTCATAAACCATCAAATGGGATTGCTTTTATTGATAAAAATTACAATATAGAACAGAAACGTAACAGGCCAAATTGCATAACAACAGCATATGAAACAAATTTGAAGGCAAATAAAACAACATTTTAAATAATAGGGATTGTGAAATATTTTTTATGTTGTTTTTATATTAGTGAATAAATCTATAACTCAGTTTTTAGCAGAGACAACAAGCTCTCCATTAAAGACTTGATCTGTCCTTTCCATTGTGGAAAGTTTTAGCAGTGAAGTAGCTGCCCAGTGAGACATTTCCCAGTCTTCTTTGCATCTAGGTAGGGCCACGTGACTATTTCTCCCTATAAGACTATAAGAAGAAATGATGAGCACTAATTCCAGGCCTAGCACATTAGAAATCTCCCAAGTGAGATCTCCTACCCTCTTCTACCAACTGCTAGCAGAAATGATGAACTGAGAGGCCTAAAAAGGGATCAGAATCACAAGATGGAAAGGTCCATCTGTTAAGTAGGAACACTTGCTGCATGAGCAACAAACAAATTATAAGTTCAGCAACTGAGAACTTTGAGGTTTTAGTCGTTGAAGCAGCTTGAGTTATCCTAACTAGTACAAACCTACATCTATCAAAGAGATGCTATATTCAAACAAGGGAACATTAAACATCCATTTAAAAAAATATGTCATAGAAATAAATCTCATGATATATTGTTAGACGTAAAATGGAGGTATTAAACCCAATACATATATTTTTACACCATTTCATAACCAGAATCTATATTGATCTACATCAGCATCTATGTATGTACACACATATATGTTTATATCCATATGTATGCACATAGCTATTATTATGTAAATATTTAGACAATATTCTGAAGGGACAAACTCTAAAATGTTAATTGTTTTTTTCTGGATGTTAACATTATGAGTGATCTCAGCTCTCTTTTTCACTGTTTTCTCTATTTTCTAATTTTTAAGACTATATATATCACTTCTAAAATTAAAAAACGAAGGTGTTTTATAATAACTACCATGACTATGACAATTTTCTTGCACACTTGTACAGATGGCAACCTTGGCTTGGCTGGACAAAAAGAGTAAAAAGTGATACATGCATAAGCACATCCTGAGGAGATGAAAGTAGAGAATGTGGCGTTGTTCCAGCAAGGATGTAGAAAGCATTATGTGCCAGATGGCAGCGAATTATTGGAACTCTTTCTGCTTCCCCTAGGTCTTACCAAAGCACATAATCTGCTTGCATCAAGCATGCATAGACTCCTAAACACTTCCACTAGCTGACTCAGGAAGCGAATGAAACAAAACAACCACATCTATAACAGAACTTAAAAAAATAAGAATGTGAACATGGTCTCACAATCTTAGGTGTTAACTAGACGGCTGGGAGAGAGATACATATGTAATTAACCGTAATACAATGCAGATTGGCATAAAATTATGCACAGGAAGTATAGTAGGATGTTTAGTTTTATTAATGTGAACAGAAAGATCACAGCAATCTTAAAGGGAGAGTCATGATCCATTTACAAAGTGACTAGGAAGAAAACAACAGATTTTGGAAATAAGAGTCATTCCAGAGTAGCCTGTATTCAATAGTCTTTATTTTGTAATTTTGACCAACATTCCCACTAATTAGGAACATGCCTGCATGTCCATTCAGCAGATCAGTGCTACAAAGGTTCCAATGCATTAAAAAATAATAAAAATAAGTATAATTTTGATGGTTAACTTATTGTCAAAACTAGAATCCATGTTAAAGTATTTTGAAGATTGTGAAGGATAGACCAAATTATAGAGTATAAAAATCTCTCAATCTACCATTCTCATCAAATGGCCACACTGATTCAAACAGAGTCATGACTCCTCCCTCCATCACCCAAATTTGCCTAAATTTCTGTGCTTTCCCACTTTTATGTTTGTTTTGTTATATTTTTTAACGGTAAAATCTGAGTAACATGCTAAATAATGCAAGTGAAATACTAGGCATATTTAGCCATCTTATATGCTTATTTATTGTGGATACACTTGGCACTCATATGCCTGGATTCTTCCTGAGAAAATATCTTTTAAAACAGGAATATTATTGTTTTTAACTTGCCTTTTAACATTTCTTAAATTCTGTGTAAATGGAAAATAATGATTCTGATAAAAAAAATCTTCTCTATGTAGATTATACACCAAAGAATGTCAGGTTGTGTTTTTTACTGACTTTAGGCTTTGATCAATGGAATGTTAGCAGATGTGTTATGAGCCAAGGCCTTAATTAGGCCCCGCCATTCCCCATGAGAAAAACATACCCTGAGTATGTACCTGATTGTCCAAAGTGGATAAAAGTCAAGTGGTGCAGACCTGATCCCAATTCATAGCCTGGGCCTGAACCCAGCTAACCTTGAGTTTTTGTCTTGTGTCCATTTATTTCAGCCTGAAGGACACTCTACAGCATTTCTTGTTGGGAAGGTCTACTAGAAACAAATCCTATCAGCTTTTGTTTATCTGGTAATGTCTTGATTTCTCCTTCATTTATAAAGGATAGTTTTCCCAGATATAGAATTCTTGGTTGACAATGCTGTTATTGTTTTTCTTTCAGCACTTTAAATATGTCATCCCACTGCCTTTTGGCCTCCAGGATTTCTGATGAAAAGTAAGCTGTTAATCTTATTGTGGATCCCTTGTACATAATGATTCACTTCTCTCTTGCTGCTTTCAAGATTCTCTGTGTTTCTTTGGCTTTTGACAGTTTGATGATAACATATCTCAGTGTTAATCTCTTTGTGTTTATATCACTTGAAGTTTGTGGGGTTTCTTTGATATGTAGATTCATGTCTTTCATAAATTTAGGAAATATTCACTCATTATTTCTTCAAATATGCTTTCCACTCCTTTCTGTCTTTCCTCTCCTCCTGGGTCTCCCATTATGCATATGTTTGTACACTTGGTGGTGACACATAGATCTCTTAGGCTCTGTTTATTATTTTTTTTCTCCTTTTCAGATTGAATAATTGACCTATGTTCACATTTTTTGATTACTTCCTCTATTTCTCATATCTACTGTGGAAACCCTCTAGTGAATTCTTAACTTCAACTTTAGTACTTTCATTCCAGAATTTCTATTTGGTTCCTTTCTATAATTTCTATTTCTTTAATGATATTCTCTATTTTGTGAGACAATGTTCTCCTGGTTTCCTTTAGTTCTTTGTGCATGAGCACTAGCTTTCTCATTTGCCTTTCAAAGTTTTTGAGGAAACATACAATGAAAATGTGGATTGAGTCTTCAAGACCATTGCTACACTGGGGAGAAGGATGGAAGAAAGGTAAGTTAAAATGCCAGAAAGCTCCCCTATCATCTTCATGTCACCTTTTCCTTGATTCAGCATTCCCTTGGTTGCTGTAAATCCTTAACTATTTTTGAGAATTCTAACAAATTTGATTCTGACAGTTTTACTCATTGTTTGGTATTTCTGTGGAGGTATGGACCTTTGGAGCTCCCTACTCTGTCATTTTTGCTAATGTCCTTCACAGTCCCAGTTGACCTTGAAGGAAACCCATCCAGCTTAGCCCAGCCTAGAAGTCACTGAGTTTGGTGTTATTTGTTACACAGCGTTTTATTACAGCCTTATCTGACTAATATCAACATATTCTGCTATGTGCTATGGCAAGATTAAATGTAGAGTATAGTAATAAGAACAAGTGACAGGAACACCTAACCAAGAAATTATATATTCTAACCACAAATTCATGGATATTCAAACAATTGTAACATTGTTTTCATTTTAATTTTTATTCTTAGCACATAAAAAACATGTATACGTTGAGCTAATAAAAATATACTGAAATATATTGAGTTGAAAATTCCCTATCTAAGATGTTTCTCAAACTGAATCTACAACTCTTAAAATATACAGCTAATGATGAAAAAAATCATTGCTGACAATAAGTTTCAGATAGTAAGGCTTGAAATGAAAGTGTAATTAAACTTTATAAAATGGCAAATGATGTAGGAAGTTTTCAAAAGAAAAGTGTATTTCATCAAGCAAGATGTTTTCTCCATGATACTCTGTCAAAACAAGCATGGGTACAATTCAAAAGAACTGTTAGTCCTTTTCTGCTAAGGTACCCACAATTATGAGAAACAAATATGTTACATTTCAATAATTCAAGCATAATATCCCAATACAGTCATGTACTGCATTACGTCCATTTGGGCAACGCCCGACCACATATACGTTCATGGTCCCATAAGGTTGTAAGAGAGTTCAGAAATCCTAATCAGAGAATGGGACGTAGCGGATTTAGGTATGTCACACTTGACAATCACGACAATTCCCAAAAACAAAGAAAAAAATTCTCCAAGCTGTTAAAGGATGGGCTCCACTGAAAGCTATGATGCTAATGAAAATGCGATAGGGACCTAATGAGATAGGAGAAATTGCTAATCACGTAGATTGAGGGCCAAACACGAAAGCGAATCCCTCTCAGCGTGTTGACGATCACTGCTTAAGCACAAAGCTTGTTCAATATGCTTAAAGAAAAAGCAGGACCAGACTACGATACGGAGTTTAGTGGTTCAAGCACTTCAAATAATGTTTTTCACTGCATAATGTGAAAGTGAGTGGTGAGTCCGTGAGTGCTGATGCGAAGGCAGCAGAAGAATTTGTTGAAACCTTAGAAAACTAATTACAGAGGGAGGTGATTTGCCCCAGCAAATTTTTAATATGGACGAAACCTCCTTATTCTGGAAACAAATGCCTAAAAAGACCTTCATCCATAATACGCTGATCGCACAACTTCCAAATCACATAACGTCCTATTTCACAGAACATATCATGGACGTTAAGAGACATATGACTGTAATTAGACATAAAAAATGACCTTATAGTGCAGTTTATTTGTAATAGCTATTATTTGGTGCAAATACATTTGCCTAATTGGGCAATTTGTTCCCCCCAGTGAATTTGCCAATGGATGATAGGAACGTTATTGGAACATCATCCAGGCAAAATAAGAAATGGGAGCAATTATTCTTAACTAGATCTTCTAAGTGAAGCTTCTTTTCAACAGTATTGCATCTTGTTTGTGCAGTTCTGCATAAGCTGTGTAAGCTCTTTTAGTATTTCTGAACAAAATTTTACATCTGCTATTAGCTACATACACATATTATGAAAGCAGGAATAGTTTCCACTCCATGTCACATGAAAGTAATAACTTAGGGAATTTAAATAATGTTTTTCATTTCAAGAAGTCAGAAAAGAGTAACTCATTCTGCTCTTGAATGACATTGCAAATGTGGTACCAAATCCAGGACAATTTCTAGACAATGGCTTAACCTAACCAGGAGAAATTTGAGGGCTCAATAATAATGTATCCATCTTCACTGAACACCTACAGAGCCTAGTATTGTAGGGAATTTTAAAAAGAAAAGGCAATTGCCACTATCTAGTAACTAGACCAACTGAAAGCCTAAAACTGACTTGCTCAAAGTTATAGAATTTGGTAGTGGGTTTAGGAACTCGGATTCCTTCCCCCTGGTCATTGGCTCTTCTCTTAACATTAATTCTTTCAACAAACATGACACTTATGATGTATTATCATGTTAAGTCCTGAGGACACAGAGATGAATAAGATATGACCCTTACTCTTGAGAAACTCATGGTGTAAGGGAGTAGAGAGGTATGTAAACATTAAACTAAAGCACAGTCAGAGGATGTCCCCCCACAAGTAAACAACACAGTCCCCAGTGTGTGCTCTTAATGCAACATATAACATTATGGCACGGGAAATAACACTAAAGGTCTTTTTTTTTTAATTGATCAGAAACATTTTTTTTTAAGGTAACTCTTGTCCTAGAAGATTTTTCACCAGTTAAAAGCCAAAGCAGAGGAAAAAAAAATTAGGGCATTAACAGGGAGCTGCAGCAGACAATTTTCACAGTGCTAGCACGCAAGTGGAAACAAAACCTTTGTAGGCTCCACATTTTCAAGACTCCATGTGGTAACAAATGGGGATAGGTAGCAAAATCTGCATGAGTCTTGTTTTTAATATTGTGCAGATTAAAGTTCTAAATTTGAGCCTATGCAAGAGATTGAGAATTTTTGCAGATTATATTTCATTCCTGATGTTGACCAGTCTGAAGAATATAATTACGGTTTATTTTTAAAACACGGGACTCCGAAGAGGGCCAACAGAAAATGAAAAACAAGATAATGATAAGAGATGAAGACCCGGATATAAATCATACACTCCTGACTAGTATTTACAAATTATCTGGTAAAATGGAGTGTTTATTGCGATTAGGAACACACTGGAGACATATGTTGTGTGAATGTGTATGCTTAATTTTATTATGCAATAAATTATGTAGATATAGGTAGTTTCACAGAATGAAATCACTCATACTCAAATACTCTATAGATAGATAAATCCATAGATGTAGATATACAGACATTTAGAGATACATTCATTCATAGGCATGGATATGGTTATAGATAGAGATAGCAGTTTACTAAAAGTTAATGAGGTTCTTACCAAAAAAAAAAAAAGTTGCTGTTGAGTCAATTCCAACTCATAGGTTCTTAAGCCCCCCAAACAAACTGTGAAAGACCTTTCAGGTGAAAAAAATAAGTCAATATTTAGGAATAAACTTAAACATTTGCTTCTTGAATTATAAGTAGTTTCTAAATAAATTAACTTGACTGATGTTTACTGAATAATAAACGTGTGTATACCTGTTGCTGTCGGATTGATTCCAACTCATAGCGACCCTATAGGACAGAGTAGAACTGCCCCATGGTGTTTACAAGGAGCGGCTGGTGGATTTGAACTGCTGACCTTTTGGTTAACAGCCGAGCTCTTAACCACTACGCCACCAGGGCACCAGTAAATTGTTAATGGTGTCTAAATTTTAAAAAATGAACTGCTGGTGGAATTAAGTTGACATAACTAAATTTATCTTAGTCTCACATGGACTTGTTGTATATATAAAAACTATACTTGTGTTAACGTATTCTTTTGAAGGAATATTTCATAAACATAAAAATATGTAGAAAAGAGAGCTTTGAACATCCTCATGAGTAAAATGGGATATACTACTGCTTACTTTTTACTGGAATATCTTGAGGATTAAATGAGACTTTGTATGTAAAGCCCTAACACCAAATGATTGTTCAAGGATGCAACTACCCTAATGATTAAATAACTTTTATGAAAAGTAAGAGCAATTGCAGTTCTAAAAAGGAAATATTGATTTGTGGAAGAAGGATAAATGAAGCAGAGCCATAGTTCAATATAAAAATAAAATTTTCTTTAGAAAGAAGTAGAAATTTCCTTGTGAAAAACCACAACTCTATGTCCATAGTAGTTAATTTCTAAACTGCATTTAAATTTTAAAATAATCTCAATCTAAAAATGTCATTTTTTAAAAAATATGTGTCTACCTATATGTTTAACCGATTGCCGTCGAGTCGATTCAGACTCATAGTGACCCTGTAGGACAGAGTAGAACTGCCCCATAGGGTTTCCAAGGCTAAAATCTTTACAGGAGCAGGTTGCCACATCTTTCTCCCTCAGAGTCGCTGGTGGGTTCAAACTGCTGACCTTTTGGTTAGCAGCCGAGCACTTAATCACTGTGCCACCAGGGCTCCTCACCTGTATGTTTAGTCCTATGAACTTTATATTTTTGTTGATGTTGTTTCATTATATAAATTAATTTTGTTGAATTTGTTTTATTATATGAATTAATACGTTGTTGATATATATGAATGGAATTGGTAAATTTTATATGTATTTTACTGCAATTAAAAAAGGAATAATTAATGTTTGGGAATGCATGCTGAAACAGTAAAAACATAAATAAAAATAAGAAACTATTACTGGTAGAATCAGGGTGGGGCTTGCCTTTGCAGAGGAGAGAGGAAGGGAGTAATAATTGTAATGGGGCATGAGGGTGCTTTTTCGGTGCTGTCACTATACACTGGTGATCGGTTTATGATAAAATATTGAACTATTCATTTGTATTTTCTGAACTTTTTTGTATGTATGTAAGGTAAGTTAAAATTTGTTACATATCAATTTAAATCTTCTGATTAAAAATAAAAAGATAAAGACAAAGGATAAATAGCAAAGTGGAAAAATATTTCCCACATGTGATGGACAAAGGGCTTATAAATCACTGAGATCATGTCTCTTCCTTTTGATTTGGATTTTCCTGTTGCCCTAGCCTCCTGAAAACCTTAGAGCTTCAAGCTACCTCTCTGCCAAAGTGGGAACAAGCATGCTTGAGTTTTGAGGTTTTTCACCACTAGCACCATAATAAATGAAGTACAGTTAAATGTGCAGAAAATCTAGAGTCAACGTCCTCTTGCCTTTGATAATGAAGATACATCCTCATATATTTTCCCCTAAAGTTTTTTTCCAAGAGACTATTTAAGGAGTGCACACATATGAAATAAATGGGTGTTTGGGTGTAGAAAACAATGACTTTGGATTTATCCACAATTTAGAGGAATGGGCAGGGCAGGGAAGGCTGTGCAAGGCACAGGGAAAGTGGGACTTAGCAAAACAGAAGTAGTAATGATCAGAGACAATATCTTCTATACAGGACCCCTCTCATTTTCACACTCCCTATCATCCCTAAGACCCATGCTGGCTCAGTGGTTAAAGTGCTGGGCTGCTAACTGAAAAGTAGGTAGGTGGTGCGAACCCACCAGCCGTTCCCCAGGAGAAAGAGGTGGCAGTATGCTTCCATAAGGATTTACAGCCTTGGAAACTTTATCAGGGAGTTCGACTCTGTCCAACAGGGTCGCTATGAGTCGGAATTGATGCAATGGCAGTGTTTTTTTTGTTTTGTTTTTGGTTTTATCATTCCTGTTTTCACTGGTGTAGTCAATGAAGATCCCTCTCCAAACCAGTATTGGAGTATGGAGAGGAATACAGACGAGTGTCAAAAGAATAATGCCCTAGCAGCTCTGAGGGGAAAGAGCTGGAATGTTTCCAGTATAGGGTTATAATATTTTCATGAAGGAAGGTGTGGTGAAATGAGTTCCTCTATGTAGCCTTTTGCCTTGGTTCTTTGGAAAAACAGCTTGAAAGATTTTTTTTCCCCTAAGCCCTGAGCAGTTATCTTTGCCCTAGTTTTCTACCCCAAAAGGTCTATTACTTTTGCCAGGTTGATTGATATTTCCTGGGTAAGCTGTAAACAACTTGGTTTGATACTTATTGTCTGGTCCCAGGCTGCGGCCTGCCCTGTAATTGGTATGCACCTTGCAGGGACTGGTCAGTAGACTATGCAAATAAAGTGCCTACAGCCTACCAAGAGGGGGTTGGTCAGTTTGTGGTTCCCCCACTGGGAGGGGGCATGGCTTGAAATAGGTAAGGAGTTGTGTAGCTATATACATACATATATATATATGTATATATGTGTGTGTGTGTATATATATATATGTTTATATATATATATATATATATATATATATATATACACAGCCAGCCCCACAGAGGTTTTTCAGACATAAAAAAGCAAGAAAAGAAGTAACAGGAAGAAGCAGAAGGAAGAAAGAAGAAAGAAGCAGAGAGAGAGAGAGGCAAAAACCTCCTAAAAGAGCTATAACATGGGTCAAAGGCTGTAAAGGGCTGTAACACTAAAGACAGTGAGAGGTCCAGTAGAGGCCCAGCAGCAGAGCCGATGGTGACAGACAGCAGGGCCAAGAAGAGCCTGTCCTGAGGGGGCTGAGAGGAGCCTGTCCTGAGGAGGCCAAGATGAGGCCTGTCCTCAGGAGGCTGAGATGAGGCTTGCACTGCACTGCCGACAGGAGCTGAGAGAGCTTTGCTGCACTGAAAAAGGAAGACTTTGCCTACAAGCTTCCTGATTCTGATCCTGAGTTGTACCTTGCTACTTTCTTAATAAACTACTTAACTGTAAGTATAGTCTGTGAGTTCTGTGTGGCCATTGCAACATATTATCAAACCCAGCAGAGAAGTAGAGAGTGCTGTGGGAGGGATGGCTGGTGTCAGAATCGGTAAAAAAGGTTGGAGAGTAGAGATCTGTCTGACCTCCACCTCACAGGGATTAGCCTTGGGCTGATCTTGATTCACATTATGCCCTCTGAAGTTAGACAGATGCTGATGCTCCTACTACTAGCAGTCACATTTAACAGAAGGGTACCTCTAGTTGAGGCTGAATATCATGGGTAAGAAATATAAAGCTACCAGGCATGAACACAAACATGAGGAAGGGTCTGTGTCCAATTGATCCCAACAACAGTATATTTTTAGAGCACAAAGTCGTTGCGAAGTTGATTGGAATACCATGAATATAAATATAATGTCAACATTATACAATATCCATCTGTTAAATTATGCACAAAGAACTGATTGGATAATCTTACCCCCAATATCAAGAATATCAAGAATCTCCTGTTAAATTTATGGTTAAGATAGAAAAATTGGACAATATTTTGGTATAGTAATCATTTCTTTCTCTTAATCCTAATTTAGTTTGTAAACAAGGTAAGTAAGGCCTCTAAAAATGGTCATTGACCAGACTTAATGGTCTGACTGAGACTGGAGGAACCCCGGAAAGCATGGCCCCTGGATTCTCTATCAGCCCAGAACTAAAACAATTTCCTAGGCCAACTCTTCAGACAGGGATTGGACTGGACTGTGGGACATAAAGTGATACTCGTGTGGAGTGTGCCTCTTAGCTCAAGTAGATACAGGAGACCAGGGGGCAGCTTCTGTCCAGAGAAGAGATGGGAAGGCAGAGAGGGTTAGGAGCTGGTTGAATGGTCACGGGGAATCAGGGGTGGAAAGGAGGAGTGTGCTGTCGCAGGATGGGGTGAGCAATTAGGGTCACATAACAATGTATGTATAAAATCTTGTATGGGAGACTACTTTGAAATGTAAACTTCATTTAAACTACAGTAATAAAAAATGATCATTGAACATAAAATCATATATTTTTAAAAATCTACATTTTATTTTGTCACATATAATTGCCTCCTTCTGATTTAGACTCCTGGGATTGCAGCTTAGATTATTGCTAAAAATGGTGTCCATGCCAAAAAAAAAAAAATGTGCTACAGGAATTCCATAATTCCTAATAAACCCTAGTAAATAGATGAATATGATGAATGTATATTCACTATATACTTTCAAATGAATATAAGCAAAAAATGAATGGGGGTTACAAATTTAACTTTCAACATCCCAATCAATTTTCTGGAACAGATAGATTCATATTTTAAGCCATATCCAGCAACAAGAACACACTTTTTCAGCATGTATAGGATCCATTTTTGGGGGAAAAAAGTGTTCCTGACTTTGATAATAATTCTGTAGCTGATATTTAGTTAGTTAGTTGCTAAAAATATATTCATTGGTGACTCTGAAGACACAGTTTGAGGTCTAGCAAGTTTTTTAACGTAATTCATGTGAAAGCTATAATTAAGGATATAACTGGGAAATGTTAGAAAGATGTTAAAATATCGTGTAGACAGTTTGACAAAACCAAGTTCGGAAAGAAAGTTAAAGATCAGAGGAGGAAATCATAAAATATAAGGAGAGTTACTAAAGTAATAATAATGTTTTGAATGATTAATTCTAGTTTACCCAGTATTTCTACCTCAAGTAAATTACTCTTAGGATATGTTTTCGCACACTCACAAAATGATGTATATAAGAATGTTCATTATAGCACTGTTTTTAATAGTGGGAAAACTCAGGGCAGCTAAAATATCTGTCAACAGAATAGCAGATGAATAATTTTCAAGTTGATTCAGAGGGATACTATTTGCTGTTTGTTGCTGTTGTTAGGCACTGTCAAGGCAGTCCTGACTCATATAGACTCCAGATATAACCGAAGGAAATGTTACCCGGTCCTGTGCCATCCTCACAATAGTAGGTACGTTTGAGCCTATTGTTGCAGCCACTGTGTCAATCCATCTCATTAAGTGTCTTCCTCTTTTTCACTCACTCTCTATTTTACCAAGCATATAAAGACATTAAAACGCATAAGGTGGCTCTGTATGTACTGCTATGAAAAGATGACCAAGATATGTTGTATGAAAAAGATTGTAGAACATTATGATATGATGACCATTTGTATAATACCTCTGTATACACCTATAGAAAAAGTTTGAAGGTTTATGCACCAAACCATTCTTAATGATCTTGGAGGCTAAGTCACCGGGTAGTTTCATTATCTATATTATATATTTTAATAGTCTTTCAATTTTATATCACATAATATTATATTGTATTCAGGAAAATGTTAAAATAGAAGAGATCATTGGATTTGACATCTACACTGCATTTGTAATATCCTAGTGGTGGAGTTGTGTGGTATATAGGACAGAAGCTATATCAGATTGTGTCCAAGGCACAATTAGACTTGTGTCTTTCTCAGTGCAGGGTTCATTGACTTTCACAGAATTTGTCAAATGGTTTAGGGATAAAAGCCATAATTACCTTGGGGTCCTACACCTCACCTTCATACAACAGAGAAAAGTTAAATAATTTACCCATACATCAAATATAAGAATAATGTTATCAGGTATAATCATTCCACTATAATAGTATTTCATAGAAATGAGAGCCCTTTCCTGTTTTAATGGATTAAAAAAAAGTATCAATAAACATTCGATTTGCAGAGTTAATACAAGAAAAAAAAAGTGGTACTGTAACCTGACCCTATGAATGCCAGTAAATTTCCATTAGTCCTTAAATTAGCCCAAATCAGATTTGGCCCATCCCACACGCACATAAGGGCCAGCTGTGACCACTAATTGACCTCAACAGAGGATGCAGCAACAGGAGGAACGAATCAGAAGGAAAATCATCACCTGGACCCTATTCGGAAGTGAGAGGTCCAACAAGAACCACATCACCTCCTGTTTCCTGGTTGCCTTCTAGAATTTTCCCTCCCCAGTACACCTGCACAGCCACGATCTTGCTGCCCAAAGTACATATTAGCCCTGCTTCCCCGTAGCTTGGGGAGCTGGATCTGAGGAACTTCCTCCTGGCTCCTTGCTCTGAGCATTGCAACAAAGTTACTTTCTCAAAGACCAGTGTCCAGATAATTGGCAAGTCTGAGCGCGCCGGACAAGGACCCACCTTTACGGGTTTGGTAACAGCACCATGAAACTTATTTATCTAATATTATATGTCACAACAATAATCAACACCTGCAATATTGAAGGATTCCATGGGCAAAAAATTGAATGACACAGAAAGCATCAAAAGAAGGTGGAAGGAATACACGGAGTCAGTGTACCAAAAAGAATTGGTCAGTGTTCAACCATTTCAGGAGATATGATCAAGAACCACTGGTACTGAAGGAAGCAGTACAAGCCACGCTGAAAGCATTGGCCAAAACAAGGCTTCAACAAACAGATGCAACACTGGAAGTGCTCACTCATCTATGTCAAAAAATTTGGAAGACAGCTACCTGGCCAACTGACTGGAAGAGATCCATATTCGTGCCCATTCCGAGGAAAGACGATCAAACAGAATGTAGAAACTACTGAACAATATCATTAATATCACAAGTCAGTAAAATTTTGCTGATGACAACTGAAAAATGTATGCAGCTGTACATTGGCAGGGAACTTCCACAAGTTCAAGTCAGATGAAGAAAAGAACATGGAACAAGGAATATCATTGCTGATGTCAGATGGCGCTTGGCTGAAAGCAGAGAATACCAGAAAGATTTTTACGTGTGTTTTATTGACTACGCAAAGGCATTTGGCTGTGGGTCATAAAAAATTATAGGTAACATTGCAAAGAAGGGGAATTTCAGAATAATTAATCATGCTCAAGTGGAACCTGTACATAGATCAAGTGGCAGTCATTCAAACAGAACAAGAGTATACTGCATGGTTTAAAATT
>NW_004444302.1:144701-145924 GCF_000243295.1 Trichechus manatus latirostris | reverse complement strand
CAGCGATTGTAAGGATGGTGCAGGACCAGGAAATGTTTCTTTCTGTTACACATAAGGTCTGAGTCAACTCTAGGGCACCTAACGACAACACTTGTGAAACCACCATCCGGGTAATGATATGGAACATTGCTTGCACCTCAGAAGTCCTTCAAGCCTCTTCACAGTCATTAACCTCCCTGAAAACCAAAAACCAAACCCATTGCCATCGAGTCAATTGGTGAACACTACTCTGACTTCTCTCACCATGGATTCATTTTGCATGCTTTTGAAATTCATCCAAATTGAACCATACAGTATGCACTATTTTGTGCCTATCTTCATTTATTCATCCATATTGTTTTGAGAATCAGTGATTGCTTGATCTTCATTGTTGTATAGTATTCCAATGCATTTATTTTTTCTTCTGTTAATGGGTCTGTAGGTTTCTTCATTTGGTGCTATAATAGTATGGCTATGAATGTTATTGTGAATGTATTTTAATAAACATATACACATTTTTTTCTGGGTACATATTTAGAGGTGATACTTTAATAGATAATGCTAAATAATTTCCAGCATGGTTGTGATACCAAATTACACTCCCCCCAGCCATGGAAAATATCTTTTCTCATGTCTTTTCACTCTATTAAACATGTCTTTTAATGGATGAAAGTTTTAATTTTATTGAAGTCTAATTTATCAGTCTTTTCTTATAAGTAGCGTTCTTTGTATCTTGTTTCAGAAAATTTTGCCCACCTCAAATTTATGAAATTATTCTCCTATGTTATCTTCAAGAAGCTTTATCATTTTACCTTTATATTTAGGGAAACATATAATCCATGTACAATTGATTCTTCGTATGTGTTGTAGAGACCAAACTCATTTTTTCCATGTCAATATTCAACTGTCACAATACAATTTATTAAGAAGACAATGCTTTCCCCCATTGCATTATGGTGTCTATTCTGTCATAAGTCAGGTAACTATATGTGTATGAGGCTATTCCTGTACTCTATTCTGTTCCATTCGTCTATTTGTCTATCCTAATGTTCTAATCACTTTATAAAATATGGTTTAAGTCTTCCAATTTTGTTCTTTTTTGCCAAGATTGTCTTGCCTATTCTTGACCCTTTGCATTCCCATGTAAATTTTAGAATTAGTTTGTCACACCACTCTATTCACTTCCAAATACCTGCTGAGATTTTGGGTTAATTTACTTTAACATCTTTATATTCTGGTAAAAT
>NW_004444302.1:128951-131138 GCF_000243295.1 Trichechus manatus latirostris | reverse complement strand
TTTATTGGACTTCTGCATGTATCATTTTTTCTTCTGCTTTCTTTAGGTTTTATTTGCTTTTCTTCTAGCATCTTGAGATAAATATATAGACTGTTGGTTTTCAGAATTTTTTCTAATATATACACTTGAGCATAAATTTTTATATTTGCATGCCTTTAGTTTCATTCTACATATTTTGATATGACAACTATATTATCATTTATTTCTCAGCATATTTTACAATTCATTGTGATTACTTCTTTGATCCATGGTTTATTTATAACTAATATCTTGATATCAAATATTAAGGGTTTTTTTTTAGCTTTTATTTATTTATTCTTTTACTTTTACTGATTTCTAGTTTAATTCTACACTTTGCAAAGAACATAATCTCCTCTGAAATATGTTGAAAATTATTTCAGGGTCCATAGTGTGGCAAACTTTGGTAACTTTCCAAGTACACTTGAGAAAAGCATATCTTGTATTTTGGGGGTGCAGTTTTCTGTATTTGTCAATTAGGTCAAGTTCATTAATGGTGTCTTTCAATCCCAGTTAAAATCTCATCAAAGCTTGTTTGTTTATTCTGATCCTAATTGGGGCGGGGGAGGATGAAAAAGGTCATGTATTTCAACGTATTTCATTTCTCTCAAGACCTTAGCCTCACAAGTCCTGACTTCTTTTATTGCTTTCTGATGCCTTTCAACCACTGTTGTATGTATTCTGTCCAGCTTTTAGAGCTGTTCTTGGGGGGAGGGGGTTGTTCTGATGTAAGTTACTGTTTCAAAACTGAAAACAGAACTTCCCTACCATCAGCTTTTCACTGATGGCATTACTATTCCTTACTGAACAATCTACTTTTTAAAGTATACCACAAAAGAAACCTGTTGTTAGGATGAAAAAAAAATCCTTTATTATTTCATGTTGCTTGAATTTATTATGTAGTTATTTAACTAATGTGTTTCTAGAAAACAATGGAAAATAAGAAAAATATAAATTAAAGCTCTTTCAAGGGTGTGGGGATTATTCACAAGAGCTCGCCCAGCTATAAAAAAAAAAAACTCGTTGCTGTTGAGTCGGTTCCGACTCATAGTGATCCTATAGGACAGAGTAGACCTGCCCAATAGAGTTTCTAAGGATCTGTGAATTCAAACTACAGACCTTTTGGTTAGCTGCCAAACACTTAACCATTGGAGCCACCAGGGCTCCCACCGAGCTATAGGTAGAGAAAATCTTTTCTCTTTGTGAGGTACGTTGCTCAGAGCTGAGCCAAAGCTAAGCAAGACTGAAAGAACATATGAACCCCATGCATACCAGTACCAATAGTTTTTCTGCCATAAGCCAACATGTTGTAGATATGTCTGTGATTATAAACGTGCATGCATCTGCATGAACATGCCTGTGTGACATGACTGTGGGTATATGTGTGTATGCACAGTTTGCATAATGGCCCATGCATGTTTATCTGTAGGCATCTGGGAATAGTTATGTGTATTTGTGGATAAGCATGTGGTGTGCACACATGTGCACATGTGTGTATGCCTGGTGTAGGCCAACATATGTCTGTAGGCTGCAGTATTCAAAGGGAGAGGTTCAGGGAGGAAGGAAGGAGTCACTTAATAGTCTAAACACTGGATATTAGTATGCTTTGGCACCTTTATGCCCAAGACATAGTGATCTCTCACCTAATCCCTTATATTTGTGCCCACTCTCCTGAAAGGTCTTCTACCTTAGTATGTTGAGAACATTCCAGTTCCTGCAAGATAAGAAACTCTCACATGGGCCTTGACTCCTGTCAAACTCCCAGACTCTTGCCATCTTCCACCCTCACAATCTGAACCTCTATCTTTGTGTTCTCAGCTGTTGTTTGAGTTCCTAATTCAAGTAGAAAGTCTTCCTTGGACCATAATGCTTGCAGCTACATGACCACAAATGTAGCCTCTTCCCACAGACTCTGGCAACATCCATGAACTGTGTCAGGCTAAACTCCACCAGGGATGCTATGCTCCTTTAGACACTAATTTCAGCAAGCACCACAAAATCCCTGCCTACTCACCTCTTCCTGCCATTGCAGACCCAAAGGAACTTGTGGCTGAGTCTATATTAGGAAGTTTACCCTTCAATAAGAAGGATCATTAAATAATCTCACTATAAGAGTATCTACAATGCTGTGTCCATTTAAAATTTGTAGGGCCAGGACACACTTCTATA
>NW_004444302.1:125536-127323 GCF_000243295.1 Trichechus manatus latirostris | reverse complement strand
TTTGTGTTTGTTTAGAGTTTTCTAGATTACAAAACACATCTTTATATATCGTTTTATTTAATGGACAGGGAGTTGGGAATATCTCCTGGCAGATAAAGAAACTTAAGCTCAGGGATGGTAAGAACACTGATCAAGTGTCACAGCTAGTACAGAGGGAAGCCCGGGCTCCAGTCCAGTCTTTTGAAGAATCATCTAGTTCCCCTCCTCCTTCATCATACTGCTAAACAGAAAACTTCATGATTCCAACACATCACTCTTGACCATCTCCGTTATGGAGACCAACAGGAAACGTGTCCCATGGGTCACCGGGACAAATTCCTCAGAGCACAGGCTCACTGGGTCTCAATTTGGACTAGAATAGATTTCATCGTTTTCGCCAGAAGCTTCTCCATTAAGTACAGTAAAAACGACCCAATTCCCAACAATTTGTACTGGATAGAGGCTGCCCACATGCACTGCTGCTTGTACTTTTACTTGGCATCACCCTGTTCTTACCTGTTAACACCAACCTGCCGTGGAATATTAGGAATGAAGAAAGTTTCCAGGGCTCCTCCAATACACACTCATCACCAGCCTTCTTGCTACCCTTATTATCTTCATCATCACAAATAGTATTTACTGAGCAATAAGCGTGGCCTGTAACAGTGCTAAGTGCTGTACGCTCATTATCTCAGTTAACCCTTTACAACCCTAAGAGGCAGGTATTACTACATTTACACTGTGAGTAAACGGAAACTTAGGGAGGCTAAGAAACTGACAAAATCACAAAGTAGTACATTGTAGAGCTGGGATTTGAAACCAGGTGTGTCTCATGCACCTCGAATCTAGCACAGTACCCCTCACAGATTCCTAATTCATGCAGCAGAAACAACAATAATGAAGTTTCCCCCGCCCCATATGTCATTTCCCTGCTCTTAATGCGAATGGATTCCTACATGAGATGAATTACTGAACGAGATGATCTCCTGGTCTTGTCAACTCTTAGATTCCATGAACCAAATCAAGAACCTTCCCCTACAGGAGCCTAGGCAGTAGCAGACTCTTGGTAAATGCATGGAGAGTGAGCAAGACCCCACACTGCCAGGGATGAGAAACAGTCATTCCACAGCTGCGGCTGAGAGGGTCTTGCTTTTGGTTTGAAAGAAACATTGTCACACAACAAGCCAGATGGAAACATCCCATGATAGAATTTGCCAATATGGCTCAGCACACTCTAGCAGAGAATTACCAGGCGCTTGTCATGATGAAAAGGAAATTGGAAGGGGGGCAAGTGTTATAATTCCCCTGTGCATTGATCCAATGCCCCAAGATTTGGATGATTTGCTGTAAATTCTTTTTTCCACACCACCGTTTCTTGAGGTTTGGATTGTTTGCTAGCTGTGTGACTTGTAACTTAAGGGACATAAAAGAACTTCTTTTGAAAAAGGAAATTCTTGTTAAGAAAGCAAATATAGAGCTAGTCATCTTGTCAAAATACTTGGGATTGAATAGCATCTTTAGGGAATGATCCCATTATAGTACTATAAGGTCCATTAGAAACATGTAGAATAGTGGATTTCTCTAATGTCCCACGAACATTTGCACGCAGTAATTGCTTCTAGCTTGTGTCATCTGCATATCGCAGGTTGTTAATGAGTCTCCCTCCAAACATGATGCCGCATTCTTCTTCATATAGTCCACCTTCTCAGATTATTTGTTCAGCATACAAATTGTCTAAGTATGGTGAAAGGATATACGCCTAACACACACCTTTTCTGATTTTAAACCATGCAGTATTCCCTTGTTCT
>NW_004444302.1:115259-124597 GCF_000243295.1 Trichechus manatus latirostris | reverse complement strand
AATATACTATGGACTGCCAGAAGAAGGAAAAAACTGTCTTGGAAGAAGTACAGCCAGAATGCTCGTTGGAAGCGAGAATGGCGAGACTTCGTCTCACATACTTTGGAGGTTATCAGGAGGAACCAGACTCTGGAGAAGGACATCATGCTTGGTAAAGTAGAGGGTCAGCAAAAAAGTGGAAGATCTGAACAAGATGTATTGACACAGTGGCTGCAACAATGGGCTGAAACAGAGCAACGATTGTGAGGATAGTGCAGGACCGGGCAGTCTTTCATTCTGCTGTTCATAGGATTGCGATGAGTCAGAACTGACTGGATGGCACCGAACAACAACAACAAAGTGACACTAGGAAAATTCTGAAAGTATGATTTTAAAAAAATGGTTCTCACATCTTGAATGTTTTGCACTTTAACATCCAGGTTTTAATGATGCTGCAGTGAAGGCATCATTTGATAAATGCTGAAATTTTTTGTTTTCCTCAAGGTCATAGATACAAAATTCAGTTGGTCGTATCTATGTTAAAGTGCAAAATATCTTATGTCTCTGTTTAGTTTTGTTGCTCTCGAATGATATTATCACAAAAAAAATTGCTGATGGCATTGCATTAACAAGTTTTATTTTACTGCAGATATTTTATGTGCCAATACAGATGCAATTATGACCCCCCAAAACAAAATTAAAAGCCATATATCATGTCTAAAATAATCGTTGCTTTTCGTAAAATGTTACTAAAATAATTTTCAAATTATTCTTTATTGGCTCTTTCAAAATTTGAGTAAATGGAATAAATCTCACCGAAATCCAGGACATATAATAAACCAAAAAAACAAACAAACAAACCCATTGGACACATAATAAACCAAAAAAACCCAAACCCGTTGCAGTTAAGTCGATTCCGACTCATAGTGACCCTATAGGACAGAGTAGAACTGCCCCATAGAGTTTCCAAGGAGCACCTCATGGATTTGAACTGCCAACCTTTTGGTTAGCAGGCGTAGCTCTTAACCACTACACCACTTGATAAACACTTAAATTAGTGACTGGAAGGTGAGTGAAATTGATGTAGAAATGGAGCCACAATTCTCTAACCACAAGTGTCATCTCCTACTCTGCTAACGGAAAAAATTTAAGATTAGAGGGATATCAGATGTCATGCAAATGCTCCACTAATTTCCTCGATGGCTTATTTTAGAAGTCATGTATCAGGGAGACTGACCAAGCCATAACTTTCAGTTTATTTCTAATACACAGAACCAATTTGTTACTCTCTCCCCATCTTCAATAAGCCAGTCAATGAATTTTAATAGCCACTTCTACCTACACTTTTGTCAGGTCAGGTAGGAGCATTAGTCCATATTTATGAAGACCCTTAGCATTATAAGGGGATTTTATTATGTATGAACATGCCCCACCAGTGATAGACCTATGATTTCGAGTGCTGTACCATTGTTTCTTTTGGCAAAAGCTATGACTGCTAAATTTACAGCTTCAGGTGATAAAATAATGGTCTTCAGAGACATTGGTGCCCTTGTGCTCACCAGATGCTTAAAGTTGCATGCCAGGATGGGGGTCACAGATACAGAAGTGTCTTGGGCTCAGATTTATATACAGTAGCCCCTCCCCCCCCCATCCCTGGCTTCTTTGTCCTCAGTTTCAGTTACCCCGGTCAACCACTGTTCCAAAATGTTAAATGAGTACATAGAATGATGAAATCTCACGTCGTCCCACTCCGTCATTCATATAACTTTTATTACAGTATATTGTTATAATTGTACTATTTTATTATCAGTCATTGTTAATCTCTTGCTGTGCCTAATTTATAAATTAAAGTTTATCATAAGTATGTAGATATAGGACAAATCATAGTATATATAGGTGTCTTAGTAACCTAGTTCTGCTCCAACAGAAATACCACAAATGGATGGCTTTAACAAAGAGAAATTTATTTCTTCACAGTAAGGTAGGCTGAAAGTCCAAATTCATGGGGTCAGCTCCAGGGGAAGTCTTTCTCTCTCTGTTGGCCTTCTCATCAGTGTTCCCCTGGACTAGGAGCTTCTCCACGCAGCGACCCCAGGTCCAAAGGACGCACTCTGCTCCTGGCACTGCTTTCTTGGTGGCGTGAGGTCCCCAATTCTCTGCTTGCTTCCCTTTCCTTTTATCTCTTGTAAGGTAAAAGGTGGTGCAGGCCACACCCTAAGGAAACTCCCTTTACATTGCATCAGGAATATGACCTGGGTAAGGGTGGTGTTACAATCCCACCCTAATCCTCTTTAACATAAAATTACAATCACAAAATGGAGGCCAACCACACAATTCTGGGAATCATGGGTCAGCCAAATTGATACACATTTTTTGGGGGACATAATTCAAACCATGACAGTAGGTTTGGTACTATCACAGTTTTAGGCATCCACGGGAGATCTTGGAACATATCCCCCGAGGATAAGGGGGGACTACTATAACCGATGTTGTATCTGAGTCCCTGGGTGGTGCAAATCGTTAATACTCTTGGTTGCTAACCAAAATGTGAGTGGTTCGAGTCCACGCAGAGGCTCCTCAAAAGAAAGTCCTGACGATGTATTTCTGAAAAATCAGCATTGAAAACTCTGTGGAGTACAGTTCTACTCTGATACACATGGGGTCACCATGAGTCAAAATCAACTTCACAGCAGCTGCTCTGGTTTTGATGTTGTACACAAGCTCCTAACGAGAAAGTACTGTAGATATCTTTGTCTTTCATACCTTCTGTAGCAAATCAGGCTCAGAGCAGGCACTTAGTACGTATTTGCTGACTTGTTTCATCTTCTTGACTCCTGGTAGCATAATGGAACACAAATAGAAAGTATCTGAGGTCTTGAAGGACATATATGCTGAGATTAACTTCTGGTTGCTGGACATAATCATGAACGAGATGAAGAATAAAGATAGTGGGTGTATGTGTGTGTGTAAGAGAGAGAGAGAAAAATCTTTCCCACTTGTGTTTCAGGAGTGCTTATTGCCAGTTTCAAGACTGCATGGAAAACAAGGCTAAAAGCATTTTATCCATTTACTAATTAAATTTACCCCATTTTAGGATAGGCCAAACTTGTGTAAAAGAGAAATTAACATTTCAAAATAAATGTGTAAAGTCTGAGTGCAAAACATAGAATAAAAATAAATGCAGTTATCTAGTTGTTATGGCAATTTGAAGCTAAAAGACAGCTCAGTATCATTTGTTCCAACGCCTTTAATTTATGAATGAGAAAACTCAAGCTCACAAAGGAGAAATACTTTCCCCAAAGTCAAATAGCCAGCAGAGAGCAAGGATTCTTGGCTTCTAGTTCAGTGATCCTCACTCCTCACTAGGCTGCCTGCATGCTGGCCGGTCAGTTTCCCATTTGCAACCTCATCCTGCACAGGAGTGAACTCACCAGCGCAGCATGGATGGGAAAGCCTTTTCCACTCTTCAGTGGGTGTATATAGCAATAATTTCTCCCAAGCCCTTGTGATTTAGCAAGATGCTCCTAACCCACAGTTAACTGTAATCATCTGTAGTGTTTATAATCATTTACTTAAGATTTGCAAGTTCAACTTTTAGACATTTCACTGGGTAGCTGGTAGTAGTCTTTTAGTTTTATCCCCATTAGAGTGAGCTGTCTGTGACACAGAGTGTTTAAAAGCAGGCCTGAGAAAGCATCTCAGATTATTTACACTCTTTTCAGCACAGAGTACTTGCTTTTAGATGATAGTATAGTCAACATTTAAGATTGCACGTATCAAAACATAAAAGCAAAGCTGTATTGTAAAGTACTTGGTGTTGTATGTTGAAATAATAGTTGCTCAAAACAAATAAAGCTATTATTTTTAATAATAACACTATCGCTAGTTTAGGATTCTAACCCTCAAACTTTCTATTCCAAGCCCTTCTCTCATCTACTTTCTATTTGTGTATATATCATCCAAGAGTCATTGGTGATCATCACCTTGTGCTTAGGAAATTTACCAGCACAAAAAAATAATAAAAAAATCTATCTACCACCAAAAATAGATTTTAAACAAGTCTTCATAAATTTACAGTCAAGGGTTGCAGCTAGAGTTGTATGTTCATTTCCATAATAGGATTTTCAGATTCTCATGGTGTTATCAACTGCCAAACTCTTTCTTCCCACTTCATGTTGCTTCTAAATTACAATTGATTTCCTTAATTTAATAGTTGTTTTCTTCTGTAATGAGAGGTAATATTATTCTTTGAATCATCAGAAAATATAGAGGTGAATATTTTTAAACATATTTTAAAGCATCAATAAGATGTTGAATTAGAGACTGGTGTAGTAATACACACTTTGGGTCACAATTTAAAATATGTATTGTGCACTTTCTGAAAAATATCTGCTTAACAATTTAATAATATTATTGGAGAATTCAAATTATATATGTTAGGATGTCTTGTTACTCAACCGTGGCAGAAGCACATGAACTATAAACTCGTTTACAATTGAGAACACATTAGAAACATACTCTTGGTAGTAGAAATAAAACTCCCCTTGAACGTTTCTGAGCAAATTACTGTCCTAATTCTAATGCCTAGCTTCAATACAGATTATCTGATTTATACTCCATATTACTATTATAGAAGCCCAAAAGTTTTTCAGTAGCCAAATTATACTTGGTTATTATTGAGATTGTATGCAACTAAAACTCAGGGGTTTTTGTTTGTTTGGTTGGTTGGTTAACTAGTTTAGTTTGGTTTTTTGCTTATGTACAAAGGTAATTATTTTGTATAGTGCAATTAATCTTTTAAATATAAATGCATTATCCCTGCTAAATGTTATCACCCAACCTATTAGCTACACTCTAGTATTCTGCATGTAAGAAACTCATTCATTCCCTTTGTCATTAACTATACACACACACAGTGAGCAGGCCTTAGTGGTCTATGTCACTATAGATTGCCACTAACCTGTTATCAACTCCTTGGAAATAGTTATATGACAGAAAATGTATTTCCTTCCAGCTACATTTTTCTAAATTTTCAATGGCTTTGAGAAAGACTGAGCTGCACTTAAAATTATCAAAATCTGTGGCAGCATTTTCCTCGTCTACTTCTTGTGGACTCCTGTGAAAAGGGGGAATGAGGTCAGTTTTGTGTTGTGGCTTGTTCTTCATAAAGCCTAAAGGCTCCTGGTGACCACTGCTGCTCCTTCTCATTCTTGTATTCACAACCCCTGGGCCTGAAATTCCATTGTGGAGACGTGTCACACATAGAAGCCAAAGTTACTTCTCGTTACAGCCCAGGATTTACCCTTCCTCTTCAGGATCCGATGTTCTGACACCACCCTCCTTCTCCATGACTTCTCACACATGAAGAGCATAGTTCCACTTTTGCTTCTGCAAGGCCTTTCAATACTCTAAATAAAATTCACCTGGACTAGAGGCTTGAAAACTCATTCAATTTATTCTAAGGATCTAACACAGTGCTTCTTGATATTTTAGTGTACAAAGGAATAACCCAGGATTTGATTAACTGCAGATGTTTGTTCAGTGGGTCTGAACTGGGACTTGATATTTTTCACTTCTGACAAGCAGGCGATGCCATGGACCATAATTTGCGTAGCAAGTATTTGGGCAGTGATTCTCAAACTTTACTGATCGTTGGAATCAACTGGAGAGATTTAAAATAAACAGACATCTGAGTACTACCCCCCACCCCCCAGGAGATTCTGATTTAATTCATCTGGGAGGTGGCCTGGGCTATGGAGGTGATTTTAATAAGCAACCAAGGTTGGTAATCTCTGTGTCTTTCTGCTCTGTCTGTACTTGTGCATTTTCTTTAATAAAATGAAAGAAAGTTAGGAATTGCTGTTTCAAAAGCAACAGAGAAAATCACTTCCATGGGACATATTGATGATTGTAACAAGGCGGGGACAATATCTGATCATATGCATGTCCAATTCTACTGCAAGCATTCTGGGACCCTGCTATTGTAAGCATTGTCCCTGAACCATAGTTGGGAGACATTAGAAATGCTGAATCACAGGTCTCACCTCAAACATAGAGAATCTGAACCAGCCCTTAACAAGATATTCCAGGTGATACTATTCACATTAAAGTATGAGAATCACTAGTCTAGGAGGTTCTTTTCCCTTGATAGTTCCTCTGTGCCAGATACATGGTCCAATCAATCAGCCCTTTTATAAAGGCTTTGGAAGTGAGGAGTGGAGAGAGGGAATGAGCCAATCAAAGGTGAATGATTGCAAATAAATTCAAAAATATACCCACAACCCAGAGTAAGCTTCAAATGTGTCAAGGAAGCATTTATGTAGCAAATAAAAGGAATTATTCTTATTATTGCTAGTTTACTCAGCATTTTTTTTCTTTCTTTTGCTGATTAGCTATGTAGGTATGTTCTATAGCTCTACATCAGTGGTTCACAATGAGGGGATGATCTTACCCCACCAGGGGACATTTGGAATTTTGGTTGTCCAAATTGGGAGAGGGATGCAAATGACACCTCGTGGATAGAAGCCAGGGATATGGCTACCAGAGATACACCCTACAATGCACAGGACAGCCCCCTTCAACAATGAATTATCAGGCTCCACATGTCAACACTGCTGCTGAGATTGAGAAACCATGCTCTACCATTTATCAATATGGTAGCGGTGGTGATGGTGTGTGTGTGTGTGTGTGTGTGTGTGTGTGTGTGTGTCTTTATGACTTCCCAAAGAGGTAAAATTTCACTTTTAAAAGTGGAATAAGGTGGTTAATGATTGCTCTGGCAATTCACTCCATTATGAGAAGCTGAATGATCAGGACAGTAGAATAACAGAATGGTCTCACGATGTGCATGTTGGTAAGAATGCATGTGTAACCCTGTGGTGTAGTTTCCTTAGTGCCTGCGTTAAACATTGCTGATAGGCATTGTAGAATCAGTCCAGTAACAACTTACTGTCCACTTTTTCAGTTCTCATTAGTTTTAAGGGTAGAAACCAGGAACAACTCAGTAAGCACCTTTGTGCCTGGCATTGTATTACACACTCCACAGAGGTTAATCCCTGATGCTGACCATCAGCAGTAGTGACTTACAATTGTAAGAAGCACAGTTGTGAAGCCTTGGGAGAAGTCCCCTTTGTTGTTGCTCTTTGTTGTCATGCCATGGGACATTTAGTCTAAACCCAACGTTTAGTCTGTTGGGTTTCTGAAGCTCTGCTGAAGAAAACAAGTGCAGCAGTGTGGAAACAGGAAACCACCTGGTCGCTCTGGACAATGCTAATGATCCTTGTGTAGAAACGGGGTCTGTTAACAGAGCCAGGATACTACAAAGAGGTTCACAGAAGATGATGATGGAGGCAGTTCTTGGGAATGTGAAAGCTGTGAAGAGGTAGAGGCATGGCATCAGGGATCTGGCAGGCTGATGGTCAGCCTCTAAGTTCTCTACCTTCTACCTAGGCCTGCTCTAGATCGTTGTCTTCAAAGTTCAGAACTCATCTTTTAGGGGGTATGCCAGGTGACACTTTGAGGTACTGGAGAAAAATTAGAACTTCCAGTAACAATGTTTTATCTAAATATGGAAAGAAATGAAGTTTGCTAATGATTGGTCTATGGCATCCATGGCCTGATGAAAGCCTGAGATCTCTCCACAGTCCACAGTGGAGACTTTACTAGTTCCTTTGTTCTTGCCATATTGCATCACACTGTGGTTTACATGCACTAGGGTATGTGATTTGACCATCTTAAACTGTAGAATTTTTACCACTTCACTGCTTAATTCCTGACAAAACACACAAAAAAGTAGCTGAGGAGGTGGGACCAAGATGGTGAAGATAGTCAGACGTTTCCAGTGGACCTTCCTACAATGAAGACCTGAAAAAACAAGTGATTCGATTATATATGGAAATCTGGGAGCCCTGAACATCAAAGGCAGAGTTGAGGAACCGGACAGAGTGGCAGTGGGACGGAGAGATGGTTTGGAAGCAGCGAGGAGTTGCTAGACCTGACCTGGCAGGAGCCTGAGACCTTCAGGCTTGATCAGCTTGGGGGCGAGTGGTGAGGCAGGTAAGCAGCCGTGCTTGGGAGGCACGTTTTCCACACTGGGAGAGACCCAGCACCAGAGACTCTACAAAGCCACCCAGAACCAATGAGAAGCAGCCCTCCATGGAAGATAAGTACTTGCATATGGCTTACCTCATGGATCAAAACACCTCCCTTAGGGAAAAAACCTCTCTCCCATTTACCTCCCCACTCCCTGCTCTTCACTGGGTCCCAGAACAGCTTCAGCAATTGCCGAGTCCCCTAGGCTGGAAGTAGAATCCATCACATGCCCGGAATCATTCTCCCTGCCATGGAGAGTGAACAAATTAACAAATGGTAAAAAATAAACTGCTGGTTCCCCTAATCCAGGAACCCAGGATAGGCACAGCTCCTTTGCCAAGGCACAGGCATAAGGGATCCAAGGACTCTGAGTGCCTTTCCCCCTACATAGACTTGTGTGGCCCCGTCTCAGCAGTGTAGGCCCTCATTATCGCAGTACAACAGGGTATATACTGGAACTCTAACTTCAACTGTTTCAGCTGTGAAGTGGCAGGTTCTTAACATTTGACACTGCTCTGCCCATGAAGCAGGGTTTTCACCTACCCAAATCAGGGGCCTGAGGACCAGTGGCTCCACCCGTGCCACTAACCTACCTGCGAGAGGGGCCTATGAATAAGAGGTGACCCCTAGTCCTTATATCCAATAGCATTAGGTGCTCATAGTCCGGCTGCAAAACCCAGCCAACTACACGTTCTAGGGAACAGAGACACGCCTTCCTCCTGGACACTCAGAGATGGCCGCCAGCCCCCTGCCTTGCTCAGAGTGTGTCCCCCTGCTGCAGCGAGATGCCTGTGCCTACACCAATCAGCCATTCCTGTCTAGAACTGTGAGAGCCTTCACCACACACTTCGTGGCTATCTACCTGGGCACCTGAGCTGAATCCACACAGGAGGAGTGGGAAGACTCCTGAGCTCACATACGAAGTAATAGATCTAACCATCTGGTGACAGGACATTGGCACATCAAAGGTACCAATAATCAAACTAGCTCATATGAGCAGCCTATTTGGGCATATCAAAACAAAACAAGAAGATAGGACGCAGTAAGCAAGCATAAAATAAATAAATATAATAACTTACTGATGGCTCAGAGCCAATAGTCAATATCAAATCACATAAAGAGGCAATCCATGATGGTGTCAACAAGCTCCCAAAACAAAAAATATAGAAATTTTCCAGAGGAGGAAAATTTCTTGGAATTACCAGAGGCAGAATACAAAAGATTAATATACAGAACTCAAAGAAATTAGGGAGGAAATTAAGCAAAAC
>NW_004444302.1:91219-98296 GCF_000243295.1 Trichechus manatus latirostris | reverse complement strand
TGGTAGAGAAGGGACAGGGGGATTTAAAATGAGCCTGGTTGCAGATGTGAGATGCAGTAGGGAGGAGATAAGAATGGGTCAGAAAAGCAACAATGGAAGGGAGGACACAGAAAAGTCGATTATGATCTGACATTTCTGGTCCATGTTTCATTGAATGAATAGACTACCAAATGCCACCTTTGCTATGTTCTTGGGCAATGTGAGGTCCTTTAAATGGTTATTAAAAAAATTTGGGGAGGTGGGGGATGGCCTGATAATTGGGAAGAAATGGACCTAGCCTGGGTACAAAGCACCAATTCTTTCTTCCTTTGCTTTTTTCTATTTCCACTGTTGCTATGCCACATTTGAGAATTTTCTCTCTGGTAATGTCCTAACTGATCGTGAGAATATTGCAAAAGTTGGAAAAATATAAAATTATAAAAAAGTCCAGCCTGCACAAAAATATATTTAATTTTCTTGTAAGTTTGGTAGAGCCAGAATAAATAATTCCCTATGTTTGCCCTGTCAAACACTACTTGCAATTTTTTCTATATATATCTTTGTTGTTTTTTAGTTAATACAGACTTTTTTTGGCAGGGTTGGAAGTGGGTCCATTTCAGCAGTATTTTTGGAAAGAGCAAAGGTGATACTGGGTAAATATGAAGTATCCATGAGCAGGGGTCTCTACTTCTGGACTTTGCTGTCTGGGAAGGAACTTAAAGTGTTCTGTCAAGGTCTCTCATAAGCTGTTTCCCAAGCAACAGTGAAAGTCAGAGCATCTCGCCTACATACCATATGCCCTGCTTGTAAACGAATATGCTGAGACAAACTGTTTAAGTGAAGAGCTTGGCAGGCACCAACATTTATTGGGCTAATGAATCAGTGTTTCTGGTCCAATGACACAACCATAAAAAGAAAAATACAACAAATGAAATAGTGGTATATTTTCAGTCTACTCACGAATGAACTAGAGAAAAAAAATACTTTCACTTCTCAACTTTAAAAATATTTTACAATGGTTCTATTTCTAAGAGCCCACAGGTTACTTCAAAGGTAAGTTACCATCTTAAAAGGTGAGAAATAAATTGGACTGCAGCTAAGCAACATATATGGTTGCCATAAAATGAAAAACTTCACAAAAATATCAACCCAAGACAACTATTTACAGTCTGAAATATAAGTCCTGGTTTGCTTTAAAAAATAATTTTCCCAGAAGTTATATTCTGGTATCATCCACATGATCTTGTCTGTCTCTCCTTATGTGAGCAGTATTTTGAGTACTTTCATCATAGAAAAAGTAAATGCAGATTAACAATGAAGATTATTTAAATGAATCTTAACCCTAATGAAAATAGTTGAGTCATTTGTGTATCTCTCCCACAGGGGCGATAGAAATTTAGTTTAGTCTAAATTATCTTCACTTTCCCGACCGGTTTCTGGATCACTTAAACTTGAAGAAATTGTCAGACATTATACTCTAAGAGTTTAAACAACTGTATGTCTGACCCTAGATGGGAAGAATGGTTTTGGAATTTTATTATAAGATGGTTTTAGTCTTATTCTAAATAATGACACCCAAAAAGGTTTGAGAAAAGAAAATGAATGAGGAAATGATTAATAAAATGACCATCCCCATTAAAGTAACTAAAACCTTGAACTCCCATTTTTTTCTTTCATTGACTGATAATGGGCTTTTTTTGTCCCTCTACCAGCACACACTTGCCCTTTAGTACATTATTGTTAAAAAATGCCCACTTACATTGATCAGCTAAAAAAATATATTAAAGATTTTGTACTTTTAAACCTTTTAAAAAATTTTCAGTCATGCCAATTTGAGAATGACCCTGGAAGGGTCCCTTTTGGAATAGAAATCTACCTTCAAGTTGTTGTAAACATGACAACAAACACTTTCCCAATCTATGCCCATATAATGATACTGAGTTATACTAACAGGGCCTGCTTAGTGCTGTTTCCAGAAGATATTTATTCACGAGGGTTTTGTAAACCTCTGGCTGTTAATAATTCTTATAGAGAAAGTGTCAAGCCCGTAGCTCCCACAGGGTTGTTAATTAATTAATATATCTAGTGCAAAGATAATGAAGCCACCTTGAAATCTGGAAGTTTGGTTCAAATCTGTTAATATTCTGTATCCAGCTTAAGGACTGAGAAAATCTGTAACGTTAGACTGGCAAATTACCAACATAATCTTGGGTTTGTAAAAAATACATTAGTATAATTCTGCTTTTTGATGCTTTGATATTTAGGGAGAAATCCTAAATGAATCTGTGCAAGGAAAGTAATTTCCTGCCCAGCTCAAAGACTATTAATTGAATTGAATTTACATAGTAAGATATTTGAAAATGAAGGCGTCCACAAGAATCCAGGCTTATCCTGGTGTGAGCCTCTTCCAGACTCACAAATATGGTGGTGTTGGATTCCAAGGAGACAAGTCCCACACCATCCACAATGTGTACATCGGTGCATGTCCCCAAACACATTCTCAATTTGTTCTCTGCCAAATGGCTACACGCATAAAGAAAAATTTGACTGACGCATCTGATTTTCAACCTAATTTGTCCTTGGGAGTCATGAATTTGATTAACTTTAGCATGACTTTATGAATTTAAAATCTTTGCCTTCTGCTTCATCCTCTCAGTACTCAATTCAATAAAACAGAGTTTACATTCTTACTTGTAAGGCAAGAGGTGTATATAACAAGATAAATACAACGTCAGGGCAGCATACCTTAGATGACAAATGAGCACTGCTGACTTAGGAATCTATCTCTTTTGAACCTTGTTATGACTGGAATAATATTATCCTGTGCACTGGAGGCTTTTCTGTCACCTCTAGGGTTACTCAAGGATGTTTTATTAAATAGTTTGCAGCCATGTAGGTTCTCACCCATTTATTTAGAGAAACGGTGTTATTTTTTTCCTAACATTTCTCCATACTCTGTAAAGACTGAGGGCTCTTAATCCTTCTCCCTCAATGCTTTCCTTGACTGTTGACTCACATCTTTGAACAACTGCGAATTATCTATTTTCTGCATCCATAGCTCATTCAAACTCCCTGATGCATGTTAATGTGTCTGCATTGTACAGCCTGATTTGTTGGAAGGACATACTGTTTACTTTTTCAATACTTTAAAACTTCAATAATACAAAATCACAATGTTTTGAATAATTTTATATCAGGTGCCAAGCAATATTTATAGTGATATTAAAATAATTTGGAAATAGAGAATGGTTTTCTGGCCAGTTTCAAGAGAAATGGCCAATTTTAGCCTTGGATCATATTTATGATAAATAATAAAAATATTAACATTCTGGTATAGAATTATAAATAAAATCTACCATGATATATTTAGAAGTGTATGTTAGTTTATTTTATTTATTATTATTATTGTTTCTTTTGGAGCAGAAGATAGGTGGGTGGAGATGTGTGGGAGCTGGGGAGCACAAAAAATTAACTTCATTATTCGTTAAGTTTTAGTGGAGAAAAATTACTAAATGGACTACAGCCAGCCAAATTAACAATAATTCTTTGTGATGAGATCCAGTGATGCATAGGAATCCAGATTCTTGAAATTTTACTTGAAACACAGAATGAAATTTCAACAATGTCAAAGAAGATCACCACCTAGCAGGGATTTGTGGTTAATCCACCAAACCAAAACTCACTGCCGTCTAGTCGATTCTGACTCATAGCAACACTGTAGGACAGAGTAGATCTGCCCTATAGGGCTTCCAAGGCTGTAAATCTTTACAGAATCAGACTGCCACATCTTTCTCCCATTGAGTGGCTGGTGGGTTCGAACTGCTGATCTTTTTTGTTTAGCAGCAGAGCACTTTAACCACGGCTGGATTTGTGGTTAGGCAGTACGTTTTTTAGAAGAAACTTATTAATCTCTATTGAAGAGTATATAACTTAATTATTTAAACACCCACTGCTTTTCATTATAGCTGCATAAGCTCTTGGCTGTTAACTAATGAGCACTGACCATCACAAAGACAAATTTGAATATCATGATTCTTAACAACATCCAAATGTTGGGAAGGTGTGGGATCCATTCTACAATTAAACATTCTCCAATTCTCTTGTATATCTCCCAATATCAAAAATGAAATAGAAAAAAAAAGAAATAGAAGAGTTGAACAACTGTATAAAACAGCAAGACCTAACAGACATATATAGAGCACTCCACCCCAAAACAGCAAAATACATACTTTTCTTAAGTACACATGGAACATTCTCCAGGAGAGACCATATGTTAGCCCACAATCAAATATATATGTTTAAAAAGATTGAAATCATGCAAAGTATCTTGTCCAACCACAATGGACTGAAGCTAGAAATCAATAACTAATCTTTCTCCAATGACAAGTCTAGCCCCTCTCCATTTCTCCCACTGCCTAGAAAATAATTATAAAGATACTCATTCCCCAAATTGCTCCTGCTTTCTGACAACATGCACTCCAAAAGAGACATTCACTTCCTTAAGGCCTCCATAAAAATCAATTAATGTAAGCCCAAATCCTAGAATACTACCTGCCATTGCCTTTGAGTCAATTCCAACTCATAGACCTTATAGGACAGAGTAGAACTACCCATAGGGTTTCCAAGGACGGACTGGTGGATTCAAACAGATGACCTTTTGGTTAGCAGCCGAGCTCTTAATCCCCCCAATTTCTCCTTACTCAAGTGTCCCACTCTTTCTCATGGTTTAATTTCCCTTACTGTAATAATAAGCTTAACTTAGTTGACTATAGGTGTTCGTGATGTTCTTACACTGGAAGGCATCACTATAGGGTACAAACTTTGGCACTTTCATCATTAATACAGCTAATCTTAGTCTGGCAGAGGACTAGTTTAGAGTGTGAGGGACTGTAGACAGGGAACATAAGGAGAGGGCCGATTCCACAATGATGATGACCATGTGTACCCAACACTTACTATTTATAGCTCCAAGCACAGCTTCTTGCACTCATTAGACTATATTACTCTGATTAAAGACTAGTTTTATTTTAAAGATGGAACTTAGAGCAAGTTCTTTCAACTCAATGAGTAGACATTTGCACATCAACTCAGACTAACAGAGTATGTCAAAAACACAGAAACGCTGTAATGTTCCCTCTCTCCAGAGACTTGGTAGGGAAGAAAAGGGGGGATACCTGGCCAAGGAGAGGAGCTTAGGGGGAATATTTCCTTTCCTCTTCTGGACAGGTGAAGGCACTCAAAATAAAATGCAATTTGTTTATTTTGTCATCCAGAGATCACCTCTTCTACCAACTTGTCAACAGACAAGATATATCACTAAATATTCGATCTGGTTTAAACTTAGTTTGATCCAATAACATGGAGGAGCATCTTTCAGAACTGTAGATTTTCTGATTTTAAATAAAATATTTAATCTCTCAGGTCATCTCCCATTACCTGCTTGTCTCCCTAAGGTGGTGTCTTGGTACATGGAGAGAGAGTTTTAAGGATCTCCCTGACATGGAAAAGAGTCAAAGTCCTCAGATATGATGCCTTTATTCTTCTAGTCTCTGCAACAATGTTCCTTGTAACCATGGGTGTGGTTAGCCCTGCTGGCAATCATGACAGAAGTCTGTTGTTTTAATCAGTGATCTGGTCCTTTTTAACTTGGTCAGTGCAATTGGATCTCAACTCAATCTCCACTGGCTGCAAGTTGCTGATTGCAACTGATCCCCCACCCCATCTGCTGGCTCATCAGCTACTGTGAGCCCCTTGCCAGGCCAGCCAAGTCTCAATCCAAAGCCTGTGCCATTGGGAATGGGAGTGGCTCGGAAAGGTAAACTTCAAGGCTTCCCTCTGTCAGATCCTGCTATATGGCGAAGTTTCTAGTGTCTCCTTCAAGGTTGGTGGGAGAGGGACAGCTCAAGAAGAGACCTTTTCCTAGCTCCCTCAAAGGAAAGTATAAGAAATAGCCTCCTTCTTGCCCTTTAATGGTATCCTTACTTATCAAAGGAGCCCTGGTAGCCCAGTAGTTAAGTATTCAGCTGCTAATCGAAAGGTCAGTAGTTGGAATCCTCCAGTTGCTCCACAAGAGAAAGTTGTGGCAGTCTGCTTCTATAAAGATTACAGTCTAGGGCGGCAAGGCCAAGATGGTGGAGAAGTCAGATGCTTCGGGGGGTCCTTCTTATAACAAAGACTCGAAAAAAACAAGTGGTTTGATTAGATATGGCAATCTGGGAGCCCTGAACATCAAAAGCAGAGTTGAAGAACTGGACTGAGCGGCAGGGGGAGGGAGAGACAGTTCAGAAGCAGTGAGGAGTTGCCAGACCTGACCTGGCAAGAGCCTGAGCCTTTCAGGCCTGAGCAGCGTGGGGGTGAGTGGTGAGGCAGGCAAGCAGCCATGCTCAAGACATGCGTTTTCTGCACCGGGAAAGACCCAGCTGCTGAGAGTCTACACTGCCACCCAGAACCAGTGAGAAGCAGCCAGCTATCTGGTGAAACATAAGTAACTGTTTACGGACTAACACATGGATCAGAAACACTCCCCTTAGGGAAAAACCTCTGTCCTATTTACCTCCCCACTCCCTGCTCTGCACTGGGTCCCGGACCAACTTCAGCAATTGTCGATTGTCCTGAGCAGGAAGTAGAATCCATTATACTCCCGGAGCCATTCTCCCTGCCTTGGAGAGTGAACAAATTAACAAACGGAAAAAAAATAAACTACAGCCTCCCCTAAGCCAGGAACCCAGGGTAGGCACAGCTCCTTTGCCCAGACACAGGCATAAAGGATCCACGGACTTTGAGTGCCTTTCCCCCTGCATAGACATGAGTGGGCACATCTCAACAGCGTAGGCCCTCAATACTGCAGTACAACAGGGTATATATTGGAACCCTAACTTCAACTATTTCAGCTGTGAAGTGGCAGGTTCTTGACATTTGACACTGCTCTGCCCATTAAGCAGGGTACTCACCTACCCACATCAGGAACCTGAGGACTTATGGCTCAACCCATGCCACCCAGCCACCTGCAATAGGGGCCTATGAATAAGAGGTGACCCCCAGTCCTTAGAGCCAACAGCATTAGGTGCTCATAGTCCGGCTGCAAAACCCACCCACCTA